>NW_028250459.1:0-145000 GCF_964263255.1 Lissotriton vulgaris
ATTACGTCATGCTTCAGAAATGTGGAAAATGGTCCGTTTTCAAATGTTTTATTTTTGAACGTCAGTTCACATTTGTAGGTGGATCATCAGTGTTAGAGCTAAAATTAGCATGTTTAAAGTGATTTTCATGCTTCCAGGAGCTCGGGAAGTTAATTAAATACCATTTGGAGGCATTTAATGTTCGAGCAAAATGGCTGATTTTCGACAAAAGAGATAACACCCCCCCATTACGTCCTGCTTCACAAATGTGGAAAATGGTCCGTTTTCAAATGTTTTATTTTTGAACGTCAGTTCACATTTGTAGGTGGATCATCAGTGTTAGAGCTAAAATTAGCATGTTTAAAGTGATTTTCATGCTTCCAGGGGCCCTAAACACAAGATTTATGGAATGGTTAAAAGTGCATGAAAATGGCCAATTTACTCACTCTGAGTTCTCAAAAAGGGTTTCTTCACCCCCGGAAGTTAATTAAATACCATTTGGAGGCATTTAATGTTCGAGCAAAAACGGCTGATTTTCGACAAAAGAGATAACACCCCCCCATTACGTCATGCTTCAGAAACGTGGAAAATGGTCCGTTTTCAAATGTTTTATTTTTGAACATCAGTTCACATTTGTAGGTGGATCATCAGTGTTAGAGCTAAAATTAGCATGTTTAAAGTGATTTTCATGCTTCCAGGGGCTCGGGAAGTGAATTAAATACTATTTGGAGGCATTTAATGTTCAAGCAAAAACGGCTGATTTTCGACAAAAGAGATAACACCCCCCCCATTACGTCATGCTTCAGAAATGTGGAAAATGGTCCGTTTTCAAATGTTTGATTTTTGAACGTCAGTTCACATTGGTAGGTGGATCATCAGTGTTAGAGCTAACATTGGCATGTTTAAAGTGATTTTCATGCTTCCAGTGGCCCTAAACACAAGATTTATGGAATGGTTAAAAGTGTATGAAAATGGCCAATTTACTCACTCTGAGTTCTCAAAAAGGGTTTCGTCACCCAGGGAAGTTAATTAAATACCATTTGGAGGCATTTAATGTTCGAGCAAAAACGGCTGATTTTCGACAAAAGAGATAACACCCCCCCAGTACGTCATGCTTCAGAAATGTGGAAAATGGTCAGTTTTCAAATGTTTTATTTTTGAACATCAGTTCACATTTGTAGGTGGATCATCAGTGTGAGAGCTAAAATTAGCATGTTTAAAGTGATTTTCATGCTTCCAAGGGCTCGGGAAGTTAATTAAATACCATTTGGAGGCATTTAATGTTCGAGCAAAAACGGCTGATTTTCGACAAAAGAGATAACACCCCCCCCATTACGTCATGCTTCAGAAATGTGGAAAATGGTCAGTTTTCAAATGTTTTATTTTTGAACGTCAGTTCACATTTGTAGGTGGATCATCAGTGTTAGAGCTAAAATTAGCATGTTTAACCCCTTCCACACTCATGACGAGCTGGGCTCGTCATGGTGTAGCCTCCTCGTACACTGATGACGAGCCCAGCTCGTCATGAAATAAAGTAAAACAGCAATTCCCAGCACAGGAGGGGAAAACGCCTAGCAGCCATGTGGTTAAAGTGATTTTCATGCTTCCAGGGGCCCTAAACACAAGATTTATGGAATGGTTAAAAGTGCATGAAAATGGCCAATTTACTCACTCTGAGTTCTCAAAAAGGGTTTCTTCACCCCAGGAAGTTAATTAAATACCATTTGGAGGCATGTAATGTTCGAGCAAAAACGGCTGATTTTCGACAAAAGAGATAACACCCCCCCATTACGTCATGCTTCAGAAATGTGGAAAATGGTCCGTTTTCAAATGTTTTATTTTTGAACGTCAGTTCACATTTGTAGGTGGATCATCAGTTTAGAGCTAAAATTAGGATGTTTAAAGTGATTTTCATGCTTCCAGGGGCTCAAGAAGTTAATTAAATACCATTTGGAGGCATTTAATGTTTCTAGCAAAAATGGCTGATTTTCGACAAAAAAGATAACACCCCCCCATTACGTCCTGCTTCACAAATGTGGAAAATGGTCCGTTTTCAAATGTTTTATTTTTGAACGTCAGTTCACATTTGTAGGTGAATCATCAGTGTTAGAGCTAAAATTAGCATGTTTAAAGTGATTTTCATGCTTCCAGGGGCCCTAAACACAAGATTTATGGAATGGTTAAAAGTGCATGAAAATGGCCAATTTACTCACTCTGAGTTCTCAAAAAGGGTTTCTTCACCCCCGGAAGTTAATTAAATACCATTTGGAGGCATTTAATGTTCGAGCAAAAATGGCTCATTTTCGACAAAAGAGATAACACCCCCCCCCCCCATTACGTCATGCTTCAGAAATGTGGAAAATGGTCCGTTTTCAAATGTTTTATTTTTGAACGTCAGTTCACATTTGTAGGTGGATCATCAGTGTTAGAGCTAAAATTAGCATGTTTAAAGTGATTTTCATGCTTCCAGGGGCTCGGGAACTGAATTAAATACTATTTGGAGGCATTTAATGTTCAAGCAAAAACGGCTGATTTTCGACAAAAGAGATAACACCCCCCCCATTACGTCATGCTTCAGAAATGTGGAAAATGGTCCGTTTTCAAATGTTTGATTTTTGAACGTCAGTTCACATTTGTAGGTGGATCATCAGTGTTAGAGCTAACATTGGCATGTTTAAAGTGATTTTCATGCTTCCAGGGGCCCTAAACACAAGATTTATGGAATGGTTAAAAGTGTATGAAAATGGCCAATTTACTCACTCTGAGTTCTCAAAAAGGGTTTCGTCACCCCGGGAAGTTAATTAAATACCATTTGGAGGCATTTAATGTTCGAGCAAAAACGGCTGATTTTCGACAAAAGAGATAACACCCCCCCCCATTACGTCATGCTTCAGAAATGTGGAAAATGGTCCGTTTTCAAATGTTTTATTTTTGAACGTCAGTTCACATTTGTAGGTGGATCATCAGTGTTAGAGCTAAAATTAGCATGTTTAAAGTGATTTTCATGCTTCCAGGGGCCCTAAACACAAGATTTATGGAATTGTTAAAAGTGCATGAAAATGGCCAATTTACTCACTCTGAGTTCTCAAAAAGGGTTTCTTCACCCAGGGAAGTTAATTAAATACCATTTGGAGGCATTTAATGTTCGAGCAAAAACGGCTGATTTTCGACAAAAGAGATAACACCCCCCCATTACGTCATGCTTCAGAAATGTGGAAAATGGTCCATTTTCAAATGTTTTATTTTTGAACGTCAGTTCACATTTGTAGGTGGATCATCAGTGTTAGAGCTAAAATTAGTATGTTTAAAGTGATTTTCATGCTTCCAGGGGCTCGGGAAGTTAAATAAATACCATTTGGAGGCATTTAATGTTCGAGCAAAAACGGCTGATTTTCGACAAAAGAGATAACACCCCCCATTACGTCATGCTTCAGAAATGTGGAAAATGGTCCGTTTTCAAATGTTTTATTTTTGAACGTCAGTTCACATTTGTAGGTGGATCATCAGTGTTAGAGCTAAAATTAGCATGTTTAAAGTGATTTTCATGCTTCCAGGGGCTCGGGAAGTTAAATAAATACCATTTGGAGGCATTTAATGTTCGAGCAAAAACGGCTGATTTTCGACAAAAGAGATAACACCCCCCCATTACGTCATGCTTCAGAAATGTGGAAAATGGTCCGTTTTCAAATGTTTTATTTTTGAACGTCAGTTCACATTTGTAGGTGGATCATCAGTGTTAGAGCTCAAATTAGCATGTTTAAAGTGATTTTCATGCTTCCAGGGGCTCGGGAAGTGAATAAAATACTATTTGGAGGCATTTAATGTTCAAGCAAAAACGGCTGATTTTCGACAAAAGAGATAACACCCCCCCATTACGTCATGCTTCAGAAATGTGGAAAATGGTCCGTTTTCAAATGTTTTATTTTTGAACGTCAGTTCACATTTGTAGGTGGATCATCAGTGTTAGAGCTAAAATTAGCATGTTTAAAGTGATTTTCATGCTTCCAGGAGCTCGGGAAGTTAATTAAATACCATTTGGAGGCATTTAATGTTCGAGCAAA
The DNA here is from genome assembly GCF_964263255.1 of Lissotriton vulgaris. Taxonomy (NCBI): domain Eukaryota; kingdom Metazoa; phylum Chordata; class Amphibia; order Caudata; family Salamandridae; genus Lissotriton; species Lissotriton vulgaris. The sequence goes on from NW_028250459.1 coordinate 4,041, forward strand.
AATGGCTGATTTTCGACAAAAGAGATAACACCCCCCCATTACGTCATACTTCAGAAATGTGGAAAATGGTCCGTTTTCAAATGTTTTATTTTTGAACGTCAGTTCACATTTGTAGGTGGATCATCAGTGTTAGAGCTAACATTGGCATGTTTAAAGTGATTTTCATGCTTCCAGGGGCCCTAAACACAAGATTTATGGAATGGTTAAAAGTGCATGAAAATGGCCAATTTACTCACTCTGAGTTCTCAAAAAGGGTTTCTTCACCCCAGGAAGTTAATTAAATACCATTTGGAGGCATGTAATGTTCGAGCAAAAACGGCTGATTTTCGACAAAAGAGATAACACCCCCCCATTACGTCATGCTTCAGAAATGTGGAAAATGGTCCGTTTTCAAATGTTTTATTTTTGAACGTCAGTTCACATTTGTAGGTGGATCATCAGTGTTAGAGCTAAAATTAGCATGTTTAAAGTGATTTTCATGCTTCCAGGGGCTCGGGAAGTTAAATAAATACCATTTGGAGGCATTTAATGTTCAAGCAAAAACGGCTGATTTTCGACAAAAGAGATAACACCCCCCCCATTACGTCATGCTTCAGAAATGTGGAAAATGGTCCGTTTTCAAATGTTTGATTTTTGAACGTCAGTTCACATTTGTAGGTGGATCATCAGTGTTAGAGCTAACATTGGCATGTTTAAAGTGATTTTCATGCTTCCAGGGGCTCGGGAAGTTAATTAAATACCATTTGGAGGCATTTAATGTTCGAGCAAAAATGGCTGATTTTCGACAAAAGAGATAACACCCCCCCATTACGTCATGCTTCAGAAATGTGGAAAATGGTCCGTTTTCAAATGTTTTATTTTTGAACGTCAGTTCACATTTGTAGGTGGATCATCAGTGTTAGAGCTAACATTGGCATGTTTAAAGTGATTTTCATGCTTCCAGGGGCCCTAAACACAAGATTTATGGAATGGTTAAAAGTGCATGAAAATGGCCAATTTACTCACTCTGAGTTCTCAATAAGGGTTTCTTCACCCCGGGAAGTTAATTAAATACCATTTGGAGGCATTTAATGTTCGAGCAAAAACGGCTTATTTTTCGACAAAAGAGATAACACCCCCCCATTACGTCATGCTTCAGAAATGTGGAAAATGGTCAGTTTTCAAATGTTTTATTTTTGAACATCAGTTCACATTTGTAGGTGGATCATCAGTGTGAGAGCTAAAATTAGCATGTTTAAAGTGATTTTCATGCTTCCAAGGGCTCGGGAAGTTAATTAAATACCATTTGGAGGCATTTAATGTTCGAGCAAAAACGGCTGATTTTCGACAAAAGAGATAACACCCCCCCCATTACGTCATGCTTCAGAAATGTGGAAAATGGTCAGTTTTCAAATGTTTTATTTTTGAACGTCTGTTCACATTTGTAGGTGGATCATCAGTGTTAGAGCTAAAATTAGCATGTTTAACCCCTTCCACACTCATGACGAGCTGGGCTCGTCATGGTGTAGCCTCCTCGTACACTGATGACGAGCCCAGCTCGTCATGAAATAAAGTAAAACAGCAATTCCCAGCACAGGAGGGGAAAACGCCTAGCAGCCATGTGGTTAAAGTGATTTTCATGCTTCCAGGGGCCCTAAACACAAGATTTATGGAATGGTTAAAAGTGCATGAAAATGGCCAATTTACTCACTCTGAGTTCTCAAAAAGGGTTTCTTCACCCCAGGAAGTTAATTAAATACCATTTGGAGGCATGTAATGTTCGAGCAAAAACGGCTGATTTTCGACAAAAGAGATAACACCCCCCCATTACGTCAAGCTTCAGAAATGTGGAAAATGGTCCGTTTTCAAATGTTTTATTTTTGAACGTCAGTTCACATTTGTAGGTGGATCATCAGTTTAGAGCTAAAATTAGGATGTTTAAAGTGATTTTCATGCTTCCAGGGGCTCAAGAAGTTAATTAAATACCATTTGGAGGCATTTATTTTTTCTAGCAAAAATGGCTGATTTTCGACAAAAGAGATAACACCCCCCCATTACGTCCTGCTTCACAAATGTGGAAAATGGTCCGTTTTCAAATGTTTTATTTTTGAACGTCAGTTCACATTTGTAGGTGAATCATCAGTGTTAGAGCTAAAATTAGCATGTTTAAAGTGATTTTCATGCTTCCAGGGGCCCTAAACACAAGATTTATGGAATGGTTAAAAGTGCATGAAAATGGCCAATTTACTCACTCTGAGTTCTCAAAAAGGGTTTCTTCACCCCCGGAAGTTAATTAAATACCATTTGGAGGCATTTAATGTTCGAGCAAAAATGGCTCATTTTCGACAAAAGAGATAACACCCCCCCCCCCATTACGTCATGCTTCAGAAATGTGGAAAATGGTCCGTTTTCAAATGTTTTATTTTTGAACGTCAGTTCACATTTGTAGGTGGATCATCAGTGTTAGAGCTAAAATTAGCATGTTTAAAGTGATTTTCATGCTTCCAGGGGCTCGGGAACTGAATTAAATACTATTTGGAGGCATTTAATGTTCAAGCAAAAACGGCTGATTTTCGACAAAAGAGATAACACCCCCCCCATTACGTCATGCTTCAGAAATGTGGAAAATGGTCCGTTTTCAAATGTTTGATTTTTGAACGTCAGTTCACATTTGTAGGTGGATCATCAGTGTTAGAGCTAACATTGGCATGTTTAAAGTGATTTTCATGCTTCCAGGGGCCCTAAACACAAGATTTATGGAATGGTTAAAAGTGTATGAAAATGGCCAATTTACTCACTCTGAGTTCTCAAAAAGGGTTTCGTCACCCCGGGAAGTTAATTAAATACCATTTGGAGGCATTTAATGTTCGAGCAAAAACGGCTGATTTTCGACAAAAGAGATAACACCCCCCCCCATTACGTCATGCTTCAGAAATGTGGAAAATGGTCCGTTTTCAAATGTTTTATTTTTGAACGTCAGTTCACATTTGTAGGTGGATCATCAGTGTTAGAGCTAAAATTAGCATGTTTAAAGTGATTTTCATGTTTCCAGGGGCCCTAAACACAAGATTTATGGAATTGTTAAAAGTGCATGAAAATGGCCAATTTACTCACTCTGAGTTCTCAAAAAGGGTTTCTTCACCCAGGGAAGTTAATTAAATACCATTTGGAGGCATTTAATGTTCGAGCAAAAACGGCTGATTTTCGACAAAAGAGATAACACCCCCCCATTACGTCATGCTTCAGAAATGTGGAAAATGGTCCATTTTCAAATGTTTTATTTTTGAACGTCAGTTCACATTTGTAGGTGGATCATCAGGGTTAGAGCTAAAATTAGTATGTTTAAAGTGATTTTCATGCTTCCAGGGGCTCGGGAAGTTAAATAAATACCATTTGGAGGCATTTAATGTTCGAGCAAAAACGGCTGATTTTCGACAAAAGAGATAACACCCCCCATTACGTCATGCTTCAGAAATGTGGAAAATGGTCCGTTTTCAAATGTTTTATTTTTGAACGTCAGTTCACATTTGTAGGTGGATCATCAGTGTTAGAGCTAAAATTAGCATGTTTAAAGTGATTTTCATGCTTCCAGGGGCTCGGGAAGTTAAATAAATACCATTTGGAGGCATTTAATGTTCGAGCAAAAACGGCTGATTTTCGACAAAAGAGATAACACCCCCCCATTACGTCATGCTTCAGAAATGTGGAAAATGGTCCGTTTTCAAATGTTTTATTTTTGAACGTCAGTTCACATTTGTAGGTGGATCATCAGTGTTAGAGCTAAAATTAGCATGTTTAAAGTGATTTTCATGCTTCCAGGGGCTCGGGAAGTGAATAAAATACTATTTGGAGGCATTTAATGTTCAAGCAAAAACGGCTGATTTTCGACAAAAGAGATAACACCCCCCCATTACGTCATGCTTCAGAAATGTGGAAAATGGTCCGTTTTCAAATGTTTTATTTTTGAACGTCAGTTCACATTTGTAGGTGGATCATCAGTGTTAGAGCTAAAATTAGCATGTTTAAAGTGATTTTCATGCTTCCAGGAGCTCGGGAAGTTAATTAAATACCATTTGGAGGCATTTAATGTTCGAGCAAAAATGGCTGATTTTCGACAAAAGAGATAACACCCCCCCATTACGTCATACTTCAGAAATGTGGAAAATGGTCCGTTTTCAAATGTTTTATTTTTGAACGTCAGTTCACATTTGTAGGTGGATCATCAGTGTTAGAGCTAACATTGGCATGTTTAAAGTGATTTTCATGCTTCCAGGGGCCCTAAACACAAGATTTATGGAATGGTTAAAAGTGCATGAAAATGGCCAATTTACTCACTCTGAGTTCTCAAAAAGGGTTTCTTCACCCCAGGAAGTTAATTAAATACCATTTGGAGGCATGTAATGTTCGAGCAAAAACGGCTGATTTTCGACAAAAGAGATAACACCCCCCCATTACGTCATGCTTCAGAAATGTGGAAAATGGTCCGTTTTCAAATGTTTTATTTTTGAACGTTAGTTCACATTTGTAGGTGGATCATCAGTGTTAGAGCTAAAATTAGCATGTTTAAAGTGATTTTCATGCTTCCAGGGGCTCGGGAAGTTAATTAAATACCATTTGGAGGCATTTAATGTTCGAGCAAAAACGGCTGATTTTCGACAAAAGAGATAACACCCTCCCATTACGTCATGCTTCAGAAATGTGGAAAATGGTCCGTTTTCAAATGTTTTATTTTTGAACGTCAGTTCACATTTGTAGGTGGATCATCAGTGTTAGAGCTAAAATTAGCATGTTTAAAGTGATTTTCATGCTTCCAGGAGCTCGGGAAGTTAATTAAATACCATTTGGAGGCATTTAATGTTCGAGCAAAATGGCTGATTTTCGACAAAAGAGATAACACCCCCCCATTACGTCCTGCTTCACAAATGTGGAAAATGGTCCGTTTTCAAATGTTTTATTTTTGAACGTCAGTTCACATTTGTAGGTGGATCATCAGTGTTAGAGCTAAAATTAGCATGTTTAAAGTGATTTTCATGCTTCCAGGGGCCCTAAACACAAGATTTATGGAATGGTTAAAAGTGCATGAAAATGGCCAATTTACTCACTCTGAGTTCTCAAAAAGGGTTTCTTCACCCCCGGAAGTTAATTAAATACCATTTGGAGGCATTTAATGTTCGAGCAAAAACGGCTGATTTTCGACAAAAGAGATAACACCCCCCCATTACGTCATGCTTCAGAAACGTGGAAAATGGTCCGTTTTCAAATGTTTTATTTTTGAACGTCAGTTCACATTTGTAGGTGGATCATCAGTGTTAGAGCTAAAATTAGCATGTTTAAAGTGATTTTCATGCTTCCAGGGGCTCGGGAAGTGAATTAAATACTATTTGGAGGCATTTAATGTTCAAGCAAAAACGGCTGATTTTCGACAAAAGAGATAACACCCCCCCCCATTACGTCATGCTTCAGAAATGTGGAAAATGGTCCGTTTTCAAATGTTTGATTTTTGAACGTCAGTTCACATTTGTAGGTGGATCATCAGTGTTAGAGCTAACATTGGCATGTTTAAAGTGATTTTCATGCTTCCAGTGGCCCTAAACACAAGATTTATGGAATGGTCAAAAGTGTATGAAAATGGCCAATTTACTCACTCTGAGTTCTCAAAAAGGGTTTCGTCACCCCGGGAAGTTAATTAAATACCATTTGGAGGCATTTAATGTTCGAGCAAAAACGGCTGATTTTCGACAAAAGAGATAACACCCCCCCATTACTTCATGCTTCAGAAATGTGGAAAATGGTCCGTTTTCAAATGTTTTATTTTTGAACGTCAGTTCACATTTGTAGGTGGATCATCAGTGTTAGAGCTAAAATTAGCATGTTTAAAGTGATTTTCATGCTTCCAGGGGCCCTAAACACAAGATTTATGGAATGGTTAAAAGTGCATGAAAATGGCCAATTTACTCACTCTGAGTTCTCAAAAAGGGTTTCTTCACCCCAGGAAGTTAATTAAATACCATTTGGAGGCATGTAATGTTCGAGCAAAAACGGCTGATTTTCGACAAAAGAGATAACACCCCCCATTACGTCATGCTTCAGAAATGTGGAAAATGGTCCGTTTTCAAATGTTTTATTTTTGAACGTTAGTTCACATTTGTAGGTGGATCATCAGTGTTAGAGCTAAAATTAGCATGTTTAAAGTGATTTTCATGCTTCCAGGGGCCCGGGAAGTTAATTAAATACCATTTGGAGGCATTTAATGTTCGAGCAAAAACGGCTGATTTTCGACAAAAGAGATAACACCCCCCCCATTACGTCATGCTTCAGAAATGTGGAAAATGGTCCGTTTTCAAATGTTTTATTTTTGAACGTCAGTTCACATTTGTAGGTGGATCATCAGTGTTAGAGCTAAAATTAGCATGTTTAAAGTGATTTTCATGCTTCCAGGGGCCCTAAACACAAGATTTATGGAATTGTTAAAAGTGCATGAAAATGGCCAATTTACTCACTCTGAGTTCTCAAAAAGGGTTTCTTCACCCAGGGAAGTTAATTAAATACCATTTGGAGGCATTTAATGTTCGAGCAAAAACGGCTGATTTTCGACAAAAGAGATAACACCCCCCCATTACGTCATGCTTCAGAAATGTGGAAAATGGTCCATTTTTAAATGTTTTATTTTTGAACGTCAGTTCACATTTGTAGGTGGATCATCAGTGTTAGAGCTAAAATTAGTATGTTTAAAGTGATTTTCATGCTTCCAGGGGCTCGGGAAGTTAAATAAATACCATTTGGAGGCATTTAATGTTCGAGCAAAAACGGCTGATTTTCGACAAAAGAGATAACACCCCCCATTACGTCATGCTTCAGAAATGTGGAAAATGGTCCGTTTTCAAATGTTTTATTTTTGAACGTCAGTTCACATTTGTAGGTGGATCATCAGTGTTAGAGCTAAAATTAGCATGTTTAAAGTGATTTTCATGCTTCCAGGGGCTCGGGAAGTTAAATAAATATCATTTGGAGGCATTTAATGTTCGAGCAAAAACGGCTGATTTTCGACAAAAGAGATAACACCCCCCCATTACGTCATGCTTCAGAAATGTGGAAAATGGTCCGTTTTCAAATGTTTTATTTTTGAACGTCAGTTCACATTTGTAGGTGGATCATCAGTGTTAGAGCTCAAATTAGCATGTTTAAAGTGATTTTCATGCTTCCAGGGGCTCGGGAAGTGAATAAAATACTATTTGGAGGCATTTAATGTTCAAGCAAAAACGGCTGATTTTCGACAAAAGAGATAACACCCCCCCATTACGTCATGCTTCAGAAATGTGGAAATTGGTCCGTTTTCAAATGTTTTATTTTTGAACGTCAGTTCACATTTGTAGGTGGATCATCAGTGTTAGAGCTAAAATTAGCATGTTTAAAGTGATTTTCATGCTTCCAGGAGCTCGGGAAGTTAATTAAATACCATTTGGAGGCATTTAATGTTCGAGCAAAAATGGCTGATTTTCGACAAAAGAGATAACACCCCCCCATTACGTCATACTTCAGAAATGTGGAAAATGGTCCGTTTTCAAATGTTTTATTTTTGAACGTCAGTTCACATTTGTAGGTGGATCATCAGTGTTAGAGCTAACATTGGCATGTTTAAAGTGATTTTCATGCTTCCAGGGGCCCTAAACACAAGATTTATGGAATGGTTAAAAGTGCATGAAAATGGCCAATTTACTCACTCTGAGTTCTCAAAAAGGGTTTCTTCACCCCAGGAAGTTAATTAAATACCATTTGGAGGCATGTAATGTTCGAGCAAAAACGGCTGATTTTCGACAAAAGAGATAACACCCCCCCATTACGTCATGCTTCAGAAATGTGGAAAATGGTCCGTTTTCAAATGTTTTATTTTTGAACGTTAGTTCACATTTGTAGGTGGATCATCAGTGTTAGAGCTAAAATTAGCATGTTTAAAGTGATTTTCATGCTTCCAGGGGCTCGGGAAGTTAATTAAATACCATTTGGAGGCATTTAATGTTCGAGCAAAAACGGCTGATTTTCGACAAAAGAGATAACACCCTCCCATTACGTCATGCTTCAGAAATGCGGAAAATGGTCCGTTTTCAAATGTTTTATTTTTGAACGTCAGTTCACATTTGTAGGTGGATCATCAGTGTTAGAGCTAAAATTAGCATGTTTAAAGTGATTTTCATGCTTCCAGGAGCTCGGGAAGTTAATTAAATACCATTTGGAGGCATTTAATGTTCGAGCAAAATGGCTGATTTTCGACAAAAGAGATAACACCCCCCCATTACGTCCTGCTTCACAAATGTGGAAAATGGTCCGTTTTCAAATGTTTTATTTTTGAACGTCAGTTCACATTTGTAGGTGATCATCAGTGTTAGAGCTAAAATTAGCATGTTTAAAGTGATTTTCATGCTTCCAGGGGCCCTAAACACAAGATTTATGGAATGGTTAAAAGTGCATGAAAATGGCCAATTTACTCACTCTGAGTTCTCAAAAAGGGTTTCTTCACCCCCGGAAGTTAATTAAATACCATTTGGAGGCATTTAATGTTCGAGCAAAAACGGCTGATTTTCGACAAAAGAGATAACACCCCCCCATTACGTCATGCTTCAGAAACGTGGAAAATGGTCCGTTTTCAAATGTTTTATTTTTGAACGTCAGTTCACATTTGTAGGTGGATCATCAGTGTTAGAGCTAAAATTAGCATGTTTAAAGTGATTTTCATGCTTCCAGGGGCTCGGGAAGTGAATTAAATACTATTTGGAGGCATTTAATGTTCAAGCAAAACCGGCTGATTTTCGACAAAAGAGATAACACCCCCCCCATTACGTCATGCTTCAGAAATGTGGAAAATGGTCCGTTTTCAAATGTTTGATTTTTGAACGTCAGTTCACATTTGTAGGTGGATCATCAGTGTTAGAGCTAACATTGGCATGTTTAAAGTGATTTTCATGCTTCCAGTGGCCCTAAACACAAGATTTATGGAATGGTTAAAAGTGTATGAAAATGGCCAATTTACTCACTCTGAGTTCTCAAAAAGGGTTTCGTCACCCAGGGAAGTTAATTAAATACCATTTGGAGGCATTTAATGTTCGAGCAAAAACGGCTGATTTTCGACAAAAGAGATAACACCCCCCCAGTACGTCATGCTTCAGAAATGTGGAAAATGGTCCATTTTCAAATGTTTTATTTTTGAACGTCAGTTCACATTTGTAGGTGGATCATCAGTGTTAGAGCTAAAATTAGTATGTTTAAAGTGATTTTCATGCTTCCAGGGGCTCGGGAAGTTAAATAAATACCATTTGGAGGCATTTAATGTTCGAGCAAAAACGGCTGATTTTCGACAAAAGAGATAACACCCCCCATTACGTCATGCTTCAGAAATGTGAAAAATGGTCCGTTTTCAAATGTTTTATTTTTGAACGTCAGTTCACATTTGTAGGTGGATCATCAGTGTTAGAGCTAAAATTAGCATGTTTAAAGTGATTTTCATGCTTCCAGGGGCTCGGGAAGTTAAATAAATACCATTTGGAGGCATTTAATGTTCAAGCAAAAACGGCTGATTTTCGACAAAAGAGATAACACCCCCCCCATTACGTCATGCTTCAGAAATGTGGAAAATGGTCCGTTTTCAAATGTTTGATTTTTGAACGTCAGTTCACATTTGTAGGTGGATCATCAGTGTTAGAGCTAACATTGGCATGTTTAAAGTGATTTTCATGCTTCCAGGGGCTCGGGAAGTTAATTAAATACCATTTGGAGGCATTTAATGTTCGAGCAAAAATGGCTGATTTTCGACAAAAGAGATAACACCCCCCCATTACGTCATGCTTCAGAAATGTGGAAAATGGTCCGTTTTTAAATGTTTTATTTTTGAACGTCAGTTCACATTTGTAGGTGGATCATCAGTGTTAGAGCTAACATTGGCATGTTTAAAGTGATTTTCATGCTTCCAGGGGCCCTAAACACAAGATTTATGGAATGGTTAAAAGTGCATGAAAATGGCCAATTTACTCACTCTGAGTTCTCAATAAGGGTTTCTTCACCCCGGGAAGTTAATTAAATACCATTTGGAGGCATTTAATGTTCGAGCAAAAACGGCTTATTTTTTGACAAAAGAGATAACACCCCCCCATTACGTCATGCTTCAGAAATGTGGAAAATGGTCAGTTTTCAAATGTTTTATTTTTGAACATCAGTTCACATTTGTAGGTGGATCATCAGTGTGAGAGCTAAAATTAGCATGTTTAAAGTGATTTTCATGCTTCCAAGGGCTTGGGAAGTTAATTAAATACCATTTGGAGGCATTTAATGTTCGAGCAAAAACGGCTGATTTTCGACAAAAGAGATAACACCCCCCCCATTACGTCATGCTTCAGAAATGTGGAAAATGGTCAGTTTTCAAATGTTTTATTTTTGAACGTCAGTTCACATTTGTAGGTGGATCATCAGTGTTAGAGCTAAAATTAGCATGTTTAACCCCTTCCACACTCATGACGAGCTGGGCTCGTCATGGTGTAGCCTCCTCGTACACTGATGACGAGCCCAGCTCGTCATGAAATAAAGTAAAACAGCAATTCCCAGCACAGGAGGGGAAAACGCCTAGCAGCCATGTGGTTAAAGTGATTTTCATCCTTCCAGGGGCCCTAAACACAAGATTTATGGAATGGTTAAAAGTGCATGAAAATGGCCAATTTACTCACTCTGAGTTCTCAAAAAGGGTTTCTTCACCCCAGGAAGTTAATTAAATACCATTTGGAGGCATGTAATGTTCGAGCAAAAACGGCTGATTTTCGACAAAAGAGATAACACCCCCCCATTACGTCATGCTTCAGAAATGTGGAAAATGGTCCGTTTTCAAATGTTTTATTTTTGAACGTCAGTTCACATTTGTAGGTGGATCATCAGTTTAGAGCTAAAATTAGGATGTTTAAAGTGATTTTCATGCTTCCAGGGGCTCAAGAAGTTAATTAAATACCATTTGAAGGCATTTAATGTTTCTAGCAAAAATGGCTGATTTTCGACAAAAGAGATAACACCCCCCATTACGTCATGCTTCAGAAATGTGGAAAATGGTCCGTTTTCAAATGTTTTATTTTTGAACGTCAGTTCACATTTATAGGTGGATCATCAGTGTTAGAGCTAACATTGGCATGTTTAAAGTGATTTTCATGCTTCCAGGGGCCCTAAACACAAGATTTATGGAATGGTTAAAAGTGCATGAAAATGGCCAATTTACTCACTCTGAGTTCTCAAAAAGGGTTTCTTCACCCCGGGAAGTTAATTAAATACCATTTGGAGGCATTTAATGTTCGAGCAAAAACGGCTGATTTTCGACAAAAGAGATAACACCCCCCCATTACGTCATGCCTCAGAAATGTGGAAAATGGTCCGTTTTCAAATGTTTCATTTCTGAACGTCAGTTCACATTTGTAGGTGGATCATCAGTGTTAGAGCTCAAATTAGCATGTTTAAAGTGATTTTCATGCTTCCAGGGGCTCGGGAAGTGAATTAAATACTATTTGGAGGCATTTAATGTTCAAGCAAAAACGGCTGATTTTCGACAAAAGAGATAACACCCCCCCATTACGTCATGCTTCAGAAATGTGGAAAATGGTCCGTTTTCAAATGTTTTATTTTTGAACGTCAGTTCACATTTGTAGGTGGATCATCAGTGTTAGAGCTAAAATTAGCATGTTTAAAGTGATTTTCATGCTTCCAGGGGCTCGGGAAGTTAAATAAATACCATTTGGAGGCATTTAATGTTCGAGCAAAAACGGCTGATTTTCGACAAAAGAGATAACACCCCCCCATTACGTCATGCTTCAGAAATGTGGAAAATGGTCCGTTTTCAAATGTTTTATTTTTGAACGTCAGTTCACATTTGTAGGTGAATCATCAGTGTTAGAGCTCAAATTAGCATGTTTAAAGTGATTTTCATGCTTCCAGGGGCTCGGGAAGTGAATAAAATACTATTTGGAGGCATTTAATGTTCAAGCAAAAACGGCTGATTTTCGACAAAAGAGATAACACCCCCCCATTACGTCATGCTTCAGAAAGGTGGAAAATGGTCCGTTTTCAAATGTTTTATTTTTGAACGTCAGTTCACATTTGTAGGTGGATCATCAGTGTTAGAGCTAAAATTAGCATGTTTAAAGTGATTTTCATGCTTCCAGGAGCTCGGGAAGTTAATTAAATACCATTTGGAGGCATTTAATGTTCGAGCAAAAATGGCTGATTTTCGACAAAAGAGATAACACCCCCCCATTACGTCATACTTCAGAAATGTGGAAAATGGTCCGTTTTCAAATGTTTTATTTTTGAACGTCAGTTCACATTTGTAGGTGGATCATCAGTGTTAGAGCTAACATTGGCATGTTTAAAGTGATTTTCATGCTTCCAGGGGCCCTAAACACAAGATTTATGGAATGGTTAAAAGTGCATGAAAATGGCCAATTTACTCACTCTGAGTTCTCAAAAAGGGTTTCTTCACCCCAGGAAGTTAATTAAATACCATTTGGAGGCATGTAATGTTCGAGCAAAAACGGCTGATTTTCGACAAAAGAGATAACACCCCCCCATTACGTCCTGCTTCAGAAATGTGGAAAATGGTCCGTTTTCAAATGTTTTATTTTTGAACGTTAGTTCACATTTGTAGGTGGATCATCAGTGTTAGAGCTAAAATTAGCATGTTTAAAGTGATTTTCATGCTTCCAGGGGCTCGGGAAGTTAATTAAATACCATTTGGAGGCATTTAATGTTCGAGCAAAAACGGCTGATTTTCGACAAAAGAGATAACACCCTCCCATTACGTCATGCTTCAGAAATGTGGAAAATGGTCCGTTTTCAAATGTTTTATTTTTGAACGTCAGTTCACATTTGTAGGTGGATCATCAGTGTTAGAGCTAAAATTAGCATGTTTAAAGTGATTTTCATGCTTCCAGGAGCTCGGGAAGTTAATTAAATACCATTAGGAGGCATTTAATGTTCGAGCAAAATGGCTGATTTTCGACAAAAGAGATAACACCCCCCCATTACGTCCTGCTTCACAAATGTGGAAAATGGTCCGTTTTCAAATGTTTTATTTTTGAACGTCAGTTCACATTTGTAGGTGGATCATCAGTGTTAGAGCTAAAATTAGCATGTTTAAAGTGATTTTCATGCTTCCAGGGGCCCTAAACACAAGATTTATGGAATGGTTAAAAGTGCATGAAAATGGCCAATTTACTCACTCTGAGTTCTCAAAAAGGGTTTCTTCACCCCCGGAAGTTAATTAAATACCATTTGGAGGCATTTAATGTTCGAGCAAAAACGGCTGATTTTCGACAAAAGAGATAACACCCCCCATTACGTCATGCTTCAGAAATGTGGAAAATGGTCCGTTTTCAAATGTTTTATTTTTGAACGTCAGTTCACATTTGTAGGTGGATCATCAGTGTTAGAGCTAAAATTAGCATGTTTAAAGTGATTTTCATGCTTCCAGGGGCTCGGGAAGTGAATTAAATACTATTTGGAGGCATTTAATGTTCAAGCAAAAACGGCTGATTTTCGACAAAAGAGATAACACCCCCCCCATTACGTCATGCTTCAGAAATGTGGAAAATGGTCCGTTTTCAAATGTTTTATTTTTGAACGTCAGTTCACATTTGTAGGTGGATCATCAGTGTTAGAGCTAAAATTAGCATGTTTAAAGTGATTTTCATGCTTCCAGGGGCCCTAAACACAAGATTTATGGAATGGTTAAAAGTGCATGAAAATGGCCAATTTACTCACTCTGAGTTCTCAAAAAGGGTTTCTTCACCCCAGGAAGTTAATTAAATACCATTTGGAGGCATGTAATGTTCGAGCAAAAACGGCTGATTTTCGACAAAAGAGATAACACCCCCCCATTACGTCATGCTTCAGAAATGTGGAAAATGGTCCGTTTTCAAATGTTTTAGTTTTGAACATCAGTTCACATTTGTAGGTGGATCATCAGTGTTAGAGCTAAAATTAGCATGTTTAAAGTGATTTTCATGCTTCCAGGGGCTCGGGAAGTGAATTAAATACTATTTGGAGGCATTTAATGTTCAAGCAAAAACGGCTGATTTTCGACAAAAGAGATAACACCCCCCCATTACGTCATGCTTCAGAAATGTGGAAAATGGTCCGTTTTCAAATGTTTCATTTCTGAACGTCAGTTCACATTTGTAGGTGGATCATCAGTGTTAGAGCTCAAATTAGCATGTTTAAAGTGATTTTCATGCTTCCAGGGGCTCGGGAAGTTAATTAAATACCATTTGGAGGCATTTAATGTTCGAGCAAAAATGGCTGATTTTCGACAAAAGAGATAACACCCCCCATTACGTCATGCTTCAGAAATGTGGAAAATGGTCCGTTTTCAAATGTTTTATTTTTGAACGTCAGTTCACATTTATAGGTGGATCATCAGTGTTAGAGCTAACATTGGCATGTTTAAATTGATTTTCATGCTTCCAGGGGCCCTAAACACAAGATTTATGGAATGGTTAAAAGTGCATGAAAATGGCCAATTTACTCACTCTGAGTTCTCAAAAAGGGTTTCTTCACCCCGGGAAGTTAATTAAATACCATTTGGAGGCATTTAATGTTCGAGGAAAAACGGCTGATTTTCGACAAAAGAGATAACACCCCCCCATTACGTCATGCTTCAGAAATGTGGAAAATGGTCCGTTTTCAAATGTTTTAGTTTTGAACATCAGTTCACATTTGTAGGTGGATCATCAGTGTTAGAGCTAAAATTAGCATGTTTAAAGTGATTTTCATGCTTCCAGGGGCTCGGGAAGTGAATTAAATACTATTTGGAGGCATTTAATGTTCAAGCAAAAACGGCTGATTTTCGACAAAAGAGATAAAACCCCCCATTACGTCATGCTTCAGAAATGTGGAAAATGGTCCGTTTTCAAATGTTTGATTTTTGAACGTCAGTTCACATTTGTAGGTGGATCATCAGTGTTAGAGCTAACATTGGCATGTTTAAAGTGATTTTCATGCTTCCAGGGGGCCCTAAACACAAGATTTATGTAATGGTTAAAAGTGCATGAAAATGGCCAATTTACTCACTCTGAGTTCTCAAAAAGGGTTTCGTCACCCCGGGAAGTTAATTAAATACCATTTGGAGGCATTTAATGTTCGAGCAAAACGGCTGATTTTCGACAAAAGAGATAACACCCCCCC
Source organism: Lissotriton vulgaris (assembly GCF_964263255.1). Lineage (NCBI taxonomy): Eukaryota > Metazoa > Chordata > Amphibia > Caudata > Salamandridae > Lissotriton > Lissotriton vulgaris. The sequence goes on from NW_028250459.1 coordinate 19,221, forward strand.
CATTACGTCATGCTTCAGAAATGTGGAAAATGGTCCGTTTTCAAATGTTTTATTTTTGAACGTCAGTTCACATTTGTAGGTGGATCATCAGTGTTAGAGCTAAAATTAGCATGTTTAAAGTGATTTTCATGCTTCCAGGGGCCCTAAACACAAGATTTATGGAATGGTTAAAAGTGCATGAAAATGGCCAATTTACTCACTCTGAGTTCTCAAAAAGGGTGTCTTCACCCAGGGAAGTTAATTAAATACCATTTGGAGGCATTTAATGTTCGAGCAAAAACGTCTGGTTTTCGACAAAAGAGATAACACCCCCCATTACGTCATGCTTCAGAAATGTGGAAAATGGTCCGTTTTCAAATGTTTTATTTTTGAACGTCAGTTCACATTTGTAGGTGGATCATCAGTGTTAGAGCTAAAATTAGTATGTTTAAAGTGATTTTCATGCTTCCAGGGGCTCGGGAAGTTAAATAAATACCATTTGGAGGCATTTAATGTTCGAGCAAAAACGGCTGATTTTCGACAAAAGAGATAACACCCCCCATTACGTCATGCTTCAGAAATGTGGAAAATGGTCCGTTTTCAAATGTTTTATTTTTGAACGTCAGTTCACATTTGTAGGTGGATCATCAGTGTTAGAGCTAAAATTAGCATGTTTAAAGTGATTTTCATGCTTCCAGGGGCTCGGGAAGTTAAATAAATACCATTTGGAGGCATTTAATGTTCGAGCAAAAACGGCTGATTTTCGACAAAAGAGATAACACCCCCCCATTACGTCATGCTTCAGAAATGTGGAAAATGGTCCGTTTTCAAATGTTTTATTTTTGAACGTCAGTTCACATTTGTAGGTGGATCATCAGTGTTAGAGCTCAAATTAGCATGTTTAAAGTGATTTTCATGCTTCCAGGGGCTCGGGAAGTGAATTAAATACTATTTGGAGGCATTTAATGTTCAAGCAAAAACGGCTGATTTTCGACAAAAGAGATAACACCCCCCCATTACGTCATGCTTCAGAAATGTGGAAAATGGTCCGTTTTCAAATGTTTTATTTTTGAACGTCAGTTCACATTTGTAGGTTGATCATCAGTGTTAGAGCTAAAATTAGCATGTTTAAAGTGATTTTCATGCTTCCAGGGGCCCTAAACACAAGATTTATGGAATGGTTAAAAGTGCATGAAAATGGCCAATTACTCACTCTGAGTTCTCAAAAAGGGTTTCTTCACCCCGGGAAGTTAATTAAATACCATTTGGAGGCATGTAATGTTCGAGCAAAAACGGCTGATTTTCGACAAAAGAGATAACACCCCCCCATTACGTCATGCTTCAGAAATGTGGAAAATGGTCCGTTTTCAAATGTTTTATTTTTGAACGTCAGTTCACATTTGTAGGTGGATCATCAGTGTTAGAGCTAAAATTAGGATGTTTAAAGTGATTTTCATGCTTCCAGGGGATCGGGAAGTTAAATAAATACCATTTGGAGGCATTTAATGTTCGAGCAAAAACGGCTGATTTTCGACAAAAGAGATAACACCCCCCATTACGTCATGCTTCAGAAATGTGGAAAATGGTCAGTTTTCAAATGTTTTATTTTTGAACGTCAGTTCACATTTGTAGGTGGATCATCAGTGTTAGAGCTAAAATTAGCATGTTTAAAGTGATTTTCATGCTTCCAGGGGCTCGGGAAGTTAAATAAATACCATTTGGAGGCATTTAATGTTCGAGCAAAAACGGCTGATTTTCGACAAAAGAGATAACACCTCCCCCATTACGTCATGCTTCAGAAATGTGGAAAATGGTCCGTTTTCAAATGTTTTATTTTTGAACGTCAGTTCACATTTGTAGGTGGATCATCAGTGTTAGAGCTCAAATTAGCATGTTTAAAGTGATTTTCATGCTTCCAGGGGCTCGGGAAGTGAATTAAATACTATTTGGAGGCATTTAATGTTCAAGCAAAAACGGCTGATTTTCGACAAAAGAGATAACACCCCCCCATTACGTCATGCTTCAGAAATGTGGAAAATGGTCCGTTTTCAAATGTTTTATTTTTGAACGTCAGTTCACATTTGTAGGTGGATCATCAGTGTTAGAGCTGAAATTAGCATGTTTAAAGTGATTTTCATGCTTCCAGGGGCTCGGGAAGTTAATTAAATACCATTTGGAGGCATTTAATGTTCGAGCAAAAACGGCTGGTTTTCGACAAAAGAGATAACACCCCCCCATTACGTCATGCTTAAGAAATGTGGAAAATGGTCCGTTTTCAAATGTTTTATTTTTGAACGTCAGTTCACATTTGTAGGTGGATCATCAGTGTTAGAGCTAAAATTAGCATGTTTAAAGTGATTTTCATGCTTCCAGGGGCCCTAAACACAAGATTTATGGAATGGTTAAAAGTGCATGAAAATGGCCAATTACTCACTCTGAGTTCTCAAAAAGGGTTTCTTCACCCCGGGAAGTTAATTAAATACCATTTGAAGGCATTTAATTTTCGAGCAAATACGGCTGATTTTCGACAAAAGAGATAACACCCCCCCATTACGTCATGCTTCAGAAATGTGGAAAATGGTCCGTTTTCAAATGTTTTATTTTTGAACGTCAGTTCACATTTGTAGGTGGATCATCAGTGTGAGAGCTAAAATTAGCATGTTTAAAGTGATTTTCATGCTTCCAAGGGCTCGGGAAGTTAATTAAATTCCATTTGGAGGCATTTAATGTTCGAGCAAAAACGGCTGATTTTCGACAAAAGAGATAACACCCCCCCATTACGTCATGCTTCAGAAATGTGGAAAATGGTCCGTTTTCAAATGTTTTATTTTTGAACGTCAGTTCACATTTGTAGGTGGATCATCAGTGTTAGAGCTCAAATTAGCATGTTTAAAGTGATTTTCATGCTTCCAGGGGCCCTAAACACAAGATTTATGGAATGGTTAAAAGTGCATGAAAATGGCCAATTACTCACTCTGAGTTCTCAAAAAGGGTTTCTTCACCCCGGGAAGTTAATTAAATACCATTTGGAGGCATTTAATGTTCGAGCAAAAACAGCTGATTTTCGACAAAAGAGATAACAACCCCCCATTACGTCATGCTTCAGAAATGTGGAAAATGGTCCGTTTTCAAATGTTTTATTTTTGAACGTCAGTTCACATTTGTAGGTGGATCATCAGTGTTAGAGCTAAAATTAGCATGTTTAAAGTGATTTTCATGCTTTCAGGGGCTCGGGAAGTTAATTAAATACCATTTGGAGGCATTTAATGTTCGAGCAAAAACGGCTGATTTTCGACAAAAGAGATAACACCCCCCCATTACGTCATGCTTCAGAAATGTGGAAAATGGTCCGTTTTCAAATGTTTTATTTTTGAACGTCAGTTCACATTTGTAGGTGGATCATCAGTGTTAGAGCTAAAATTAGCATGTTTAAAGTAATTTTCATGCTTCCAGGGGCCCTAAACACAAGATTTATGGAATGGTTAAAAGTGCATGAAAATGGCCAATTTACTCACTCTGAGTTCTCAAAAAGGGTTTCTTCACCCCGGGAAGTTAATTAAATACCATTTGGAGGCATTTAATGTTCGAGCAAAAACGGCTGATTTTCGACAAAAGAGATAACACCCCCCCATTACGTCATGCTTCAGAAATGTGGAAAATGGTCCTTTTTCAAATGTTTTATTTTTGAACGTCAGTTCACATTTGTAGGTGGATCATCAGTGTTAGACCTAAAATTAGCATGTTTAAAGTGATTTTCATGCTTCCAGGGGCTCGGGAAGTTAATTAAATACAATTTGGAGGCATTTAATGTTCGAGCAAAAACGGCTGATTTTCGACAAAAGAGATAACACCCCCCATTACGTCATGCTTTAGAAATGTGGAAAATGGTCCGTTTTCAAATGTTTTATTTTTGAACGTCAGTTCACATTTGTAGGTGGATCATCAGTGTTAGAGCTAAAATTAGCATGTTTAAAGTGATTTTCATGCTTCCAGGGGCTCGGGAAGTGAAATAAATACCATTTGGAGGCATTTAATGTTCGAGCAAAAACGGCTGATTTTCGACAAAAGAGATAACACCCCCCCATTACGTCATGCTTCAGAAATGTGGAAAATGGTCCGTTTTCAAATGTTTTATTTTTGAACGTCAGTTCACATTTGTAGGTGGATCATCAGTGTTAGAGCTAAAATTAGCATGTTTAAAGTGATTTTCATGCTTCCAGGGGCCCTAAACACAAGATTTATGGAATGGTTAAAAGTGCATGAAAATGGCCAATTTACTCACTCTGAGTTCTCAAAAAGGGTTTCTTCACCCCAGGAAGTTAATTAAATACCATTTGGAGGCATGTAATGTTCGAGCAAAAACGGCTGATTTTCGACAAAAGAGATAACACCCCCCCATTACGTCATGCTTCAGAAATGTGGAAAATGGTCCGTTTTCAAATGTTTTATTTTTGAACGTCAGTTCACATTTGTAGGTGGATCATCAGTGTTAGAGCTCAAATTAGCATGTTTAAAGTGATTTTCATGCTTCCAGGGGCTCGGGAAGTTAATTAAATACCATTTGGAGGCATTTGATGTTCGAGCAAAAACGGCTGGTTTTCGACAAAAGAGATAACACCCCCCCATTACGTCATGCTTAAGAAATGTGGAAAATGGTCCGTTTTCAAATGTTTTATTTTTGAACGTCAGTTCACATTTGTAGGTGGATCATCAGTGTTAGAGCTAAAATTAGCATGTTTAAAGTGATTTTCATGCTTCCAGGGGCCCTAAACACAAGATTTATGGAATGGTTAAAAGTGCATGAAAATGGCCAATTACTCACTCTGAGTTCTCAAAAAGGGTTTCTTCACCCCGGGAAGTTAATTAAATACCATTTGGAGGCATTTAATGTTCGAGCAAATATGGCTGATTTTCGACAAAAGAGATAACACCCCCCCATTACGTCATGCTTCAGAAATGTGGAAAATGGTCCTTTTTCAAATGTTTTATTTTTGAACGTCAGTTCACATTTGTAGGTGGATCATCAGTGTTAGACCTAAAATTAGCATGTTTAAAGTGATTTTCATGCTTCCAGGGGCTCGGGAAGTTAATTAAATACAATTTGGAGGCATTTAATGTTCGAGCAAAAACGGCTGATTTTCGACAAAAGAGATAACACCCCCCATTACGTCATGCTTCAGAAATGTGGAAAATGGTCCGTTTTCAAATGTTTTATTTTTGAACGTCAGTTCACATTTGTAGGTGGATCATCAGTGTTAGAGCTAAAATTAGCATGTTTAAAGTGATTTTCATGCTTCCAGGGGCTCGGGAAGTGAAATAAATACCATTTGGAGGCATTTAATGTTCGAGCAAAAACGGCTGATTTTCGACAAAAGAGATAACACCCCCCCATTACGTCATGCTTCAGAAATGTGGAAAATGGTCCGTTTTCAAATGTTTTATTTTTGAACGTCAGTTCACATTTGTAGGTGGATCATCAGTGTTAGAGCTAAAATTAGCATGTTTAAAGTGATTTTCATGCTTCCAGGGGCCCTAAACACAAGATTTATGGAATGGTTAAAAGTGCATGAAAATGGCCAATTTACTCACTCTGAGTTCTCAAAAAGGGTTTCTTCACCCCGGGAAGTTAATTAAATACCATTTGGAGGCATTTAATGTTCAAGCAAAAACGGCTGATTTTCGACAAAAGAGATAACACCCCCCCATTACTTCATGCTTCAGAAATGTGGAAAATGGTCCTTTTTCAAATGTTTTATTTTTGAACGTCAGTTCACATTTGTAGGTGGATCATCAGTGTTAGAGCTAAAATTAGGATGTTTAAAGTGATTTTCATGCTTCCAGGGGCTCGGGAAGTTAATTAAATACCATTTGGAGGCATTTAATGTTCGAACAAAAATGGCTGATTTTCGACAAAAGAGATAACACCCCCCATTACGTCATGCTTCAGAAATGTGGAAAATGGTCCGTTTTCAAATGTTTTATTTTTGAACGTCAGTTCACATTTATAGGTGGATCATCAGTGTTAGAGCTAACATTGGCATGTTTAAAGTGATTTTCATGCTTCCAGGGGCCCTAAACACAAGATTTATGGAATGGTTAAAAGTGCATGAAAATGGCCAATTTACTCACTCTGAGTTCTCAAAAAGGGTTTCTTCACCCCGGGAAGTTAATTAAATACCATTTGGAGGCATTTAACGTTCGAGCAAAAACGGCTGATTTTCGACAAAAGAGATAACACCCCCCATTACGTCATGCTTCAGAAATGTGGAAAATGGTCCGTTTTCAAATGTTCATTTCTGAACGTCAGTTCACATTTGTAGGTGGATCATCAGTGTTAGAGCTCAAATTAGCATGTTTAAAGTGATTTTCATGCTTCCAGGGGCTCGGGAAGTGAATTAAATACTATTTGGAGGCATTTAATGTTCAAGCAAAAACGGCTGATTTTCGACAAAAGAGATAACACCCCCCCATTACGTCATGCTTCAGAAATGTGGAAAATGGTCCGTTTTCAAATGTTTTATTTTTGAACGTCAGTTCACATTTGTAGGTGGATCATCAGTGTTAGAGCTAAAATTAGGATGTTTAAAGTGATTTTCATGCTTCCAGGGGCTCGGGAAGTTAATTAAATACCATTTGGAGGCATTTAATGTTCAAGCAAAAATGGCTGATTTTCGACAAAAGAGATAACACCCCCCATTACGTCATGCTTCAGAAATGTGGAAAATGGTCCGTTTTCAAATGTTTTATTTTTGAACGTCAGTTCACATTTATAGGTGGATCATCAGTGTTAGAGCTAACATTGGCATGTTTAAAGTGATTTTCATGCTTCCAGGGGCCCTAAACACAAGATTTATGGAATGGTTAAAAGTGCATGAAAATGGCCAATTTACTCACTCTGAGTTCTCAAAAAGGGTTTCTTCACCCCGGGAAGTTAATTAAATACCATTTGGAGGCATGTAATGTTCGAGCAAAAACGGCTGATTTTCGACAAAAGAGATAACACCCCCCCATTACGTCATGCTTCAGAAATGTGGAAAATGGTCCGTTTTCAAATGTTTTATTTTTGAACGTCAGTTCACATTTGTAGGTGGATCATCAGTGTTAGAGCTAAAATTAGCATGTTTAAAGTGATTTTCATGCTTCCAGGGGCTCGGGAAGTGAAATAAATACCATTTGGAGGCATTTAATGTTCGAGCAAAAACGGCTGATTTTCGACAAAAGAGATAACACCCCCCCATTACGTCATGCTTCAGAAATGTGGAAAATGGTCCGTTTTCAAATGTTTTATTTTTGAACGTCAGTTCACATTTGTAGGTGGATCATCAGTGTTAGAGCTAAAATTAGCATGTTTAAAGTGATTTTCATGCTTCCAGGGGCCCTAAACACAAGATTTATGGAATGGTTAAAAGTGCATGAAAATGGCCAATTTACTCACTCTGAGTTCTCAAAAAGGGTTTCTTCACCCCGGGAAGTTAATTAAATACCATTTGGAGGCATTTAATGTTCAAGCAAAAACGGCTGATTTTCGACAAAAGAGATAACACCCCCCCATTACTTCATGCTTCAGAAATGTGGAAAATGGTCCTTTTTCAAATGTTTTATTTTTGAACGTCAGTTCACATTTGTAGGTGGATCATCAGTGTTAGAGCTAAAATTAGGATGTTTAAAGTGATTTTCATGCTTCCAGGGGCTCGGGAAGTTAATTAAATACCATTTGGAGGCATTTAATGTTCGAACAAAAATGGCTGATTTTCGACAAAAGAGATAACACCCCCCATTACGTCATGCTTCAGAAATGTGGAAAATGGTCCGTTTTCAAATGTTTTATTTTTGAACGTCAGTTCACATTTATAGGTGGATCATCAGTGTTAGAGCTAACATTGGCATGTTTAAAGTGATTTTCATGCTTCCAGGGGCCCTAAACACAAGATTTATGGAATGGTTAAAAGTGCATGAAAATGGCCAATTTACTCACTCTGAGTTCTCAAAAAGGGTTTCTTCACCCCGGGAAGTTAATTAAATACCATTTGGAGGCATTTAACGTTCGAGCAAAAACGGCTGATTTTCGACAAAAGAGATAACACCCCCCATTACGTCATGCTTCAGAAATGTGGAAAATGGTCCGTTTTCAAATGTTCATTTCTGAACGTCAGTTCACATTTGTAGGTGGATCATCAGTGTTAGAGCTCAAATTAGCATGTTTAAAGTGATTTTCATGCTTCCAGGGGCTCGGGAAGTGAATTAAATACTATTTGGAGGCATTTAATGTTCAAGCAAAAACGGCTGATTTTCGACAAAAGAGATAACACCCCCCCATTACGTCATGCTTCAGAAATGTGGAAAATGGTCCGTTTTCAAATGTTTTATTTTTGAACGTCAGTTCACATTTGTAGGTGGATCATCAGTGTTAGAGCTAAAATTAGGATGTTTAAAGTGATTTTCATGCTTCCAGGGGCTCGGGAAGTTAATTAAATACCATTTGGAGGCATTTAATGTTCGAGCAAAAATGGCTGATTTTCGACAAAAGAGATAACACCCCCCATTACGTCATGCTTCAGAAATGTGGAAAATGGTCCGTTTTCAAATGTTTTATTTTTGAACGTCAGTTCACATTTATAGGTGGATCATCAGTGTTAGAGCTAACATTGGCATGTTTAAAGTGATTTTCATGCTTCCAGGGGCCCTAAACACAAGATTTATGGAATGGTTAAAAGTGCATGAAAATGGCCAATTTACTCACTCTGAGTTCTCAAAAAGGGTTTCTTCACCCCGGGAAGTTAATTAAATACCATTTGGAGGCATGTAATGTTCGAGCAAAAACGGCTGATTTTCGACAAAAGAGATAACACCCCCCCATTACGTCATGCTTCAGAAATGTGGAAAATGGTCCGTTTTCAAATGTTTTATTTTTGAACGTCAGTTCACATTTGTAGGTGGATCATCAGTGTTAGAGCTAAAATTAGGATGTTTAAAGTGATTTTCATGCTTCCAGGGGCTCGGGAAGTTAAATAAATACAATTTGGAGGCATTTAATGTTCGAGCAAAAACGGCTGATTTTCGACAAAAGAGATAACACCCCCCATTACGTCATGCTTCAGAAATGTGGAAAATGGTCCGTTTTCAAATGTTTTATTTTTGAACGTCAGTTCACATTTGTAGGTGGATCATCAGTGTTAGAGCTAAAATTAGCATGTTTAAAGTGATTTTCATGCTTCCAGGGGCTCGGGAAGTTAAATAAATACCATTTGGAGGCATTTAATGTTCGAGCAAAAACGGCTGATTTTCGACAAAAGAGATAACACCCCCCCATTACGTCATGCTTCAGAAATGTGGAAAATGGTCCGTTTTCAAATGTTTTATTTTTGAACGTCAGTTCACATTTGTAGGTGGATCATCAGTGTTAGAGCTCAAATTAGCATGTTTAAAGTGATTTTCATGCTTCCAGGGGCTCGGGAAGTGAATTAAATACTATTTGGAGGCATTTAATGTTCAAGCAAAAACGGCTGATTTTCGACAAAAGAGATAACACCCCCCCCATTACGTCATGCTTCAGAAATGTGGAAAATGGTCCGTTTTCAAATGTTTTATTTTTGAACGTCAGTTCACATTTGTAGGTGGATCATCAGTGTTAGAGCTAAAATTAGCATGTTTAAAGTGATTTTCATGCTTCCAGGGGCTCGGGAAGTTAATTAAATACCATTTGGAGGCATTTAATGTTCGAGCAAAAACGGCTGGTTTTCGACAAAAGAGATAACACCCCCCCATTACGTCATGCTTCAGAAATGTGGAAAATGGTCCGTTTTCAAATGTTTTATTTTTGAACGTCAGTTCACATTTGTAGGTGGATCATCAGTGTTAGAGCTAAAATTAGCATGTTTAAATTGATTTTCATGCTTCCAGGGGCCCTAAACACAAGATTTATGGAATGGTTAAAAGTGCATGAAAATGGCCAATTTACTCACTCTGAGTTCTCAAAAAGGGTTTCTTCACCCCAGGAAGTTAATTAAATACCATTTGGAGGCATGTAATGTTCGAGCAAAAACGGCTGATTTTCGACAAAAGAGATAACACCCCCCCATTACGTCATGCTTCAGAAATGTGGAAAATGGTCCGTTTTCAAATGTTTTATTTTTGAACGTCAGTTCACATTTGTAGGTGGATCATCAGTGTTAGAGCTAAAATTAGCATGTTTAAAGTGATTTTCATGCTTCCAGGGGCTCGGGAAGTTAATTAAATACCATTTGGAGGCATTTAATGTTCGAGCAAAAACGGCTGGTTTTCGACAAAAGAGATAACACCCCCCCATTACCTCATGCTTCAGAAATGTGGAAAATGGTCCGTTTTCAAATGTTTTATTTTTGAACGTCAGTTCACATTTGTAGGTGGATCATCAGTGTTAGAGCTAAAATTAGCATGTTTAAAGTGATTTTCATGCTTCCAGGGGCCCTAAACACAAGATTTATGGAATGGTTAAAAGTGCATGAAAATGGCCAATTACTCACTCTGAGTTCTCAAAAAGGGTTTCTTCACCCCGGGAAGTTAATTAAATACCATTTGGAGGCATTTAATGTTCGAGCAAAAACAGCTGATTTTCGACAAAAGAGATAACAACCCCCCATTACGTCATGCTTCGGAAATGTGGAAAATGGTCCGTTTTCAAATGTTTTATTTTTGAACGTCAGTTCACATTTGTAGGTGGATCATCAGTGTTAGAGCTAAAATTAGCATGTTTAAAGTGATTTTCATGCTTTCAGGGGCTCGGGAAGTTAATTAAATACCATTTGGAGGCATTTAATGTTCGAGCAAAAACGGCTGATTTTCGACAAAAGAGATAACACCCCCCATTACGTCATGCTTCAGAAATGTGGAAAATGGTCCGTTTTCAAATGTTTTATTTTTGAACGTCAGTTCACATTTGTAGGTGGATCATCAGTGTTAGAGCTAAAATTAGCATGTTTAAAGTGATTTTCATGCTTCCAGGGGCCCTAAACACAAGATTTATGAAATGGTTAAAAGTGCATGAAAATGGCCAATTTACTCACTCTGAGTTCTCAAAAAGGGTTTCTTCACCCCGGGAAGTTAATTAAATACCATTTGGAGGCATTTAATGTTCGAGCAAAAACGGCTGATTTTCGACAAAAGAGATAACACCCCCCCATTACGTCATGCTTCAGAAATGTGGAAAATGCTCCGTTTTCAAATGTTTTATTTTTGAACGTCAGTTCACATTTGTAGGTGGATCATCAGTGTTAGAGCTAAAATTAGCATGTTTAAAGTGATTTTCATGCTTCCAGGGGCTCGGGAAGTTAATTAAATACCATTTGGAGGCATTTAATGTTCGAGCAAAAACGGCTGATTTTCGACAAAAGAGATAACACCCCCCATTACGTCATGCTTCAGAAATGTGGAAAATGGTCCGTTTTCAAATGTTTTATTTTTGAACGTCAGTTCACTTTTTTAGGTGGATCATCAGTGTTAGAGCTAAAATTAGCATGTTTAAAGTAATTTTCATGCTTCCAGGGGCCCTAAACACAAGATTTATGGAATGGTTAAAAGTGCATGAAAATGGCCAATTTACTCACTCTGAGTTCTCAAAAAGGGTTTCTTCACCCCGGGAAGTTAATTAAATACCATTTGGAGGCATTTAATGTTCGAGCAAAAACGGCTGATTTTCGACAAAAGAGATAACACCCCCCCATTACGTCATGCTTCAGAAATGTGGAAAATGGTCCTTTTTCAAATGTTTTATTTTTGAACGTCAGTTCACATTTGTAGGTGGATCATCAGTGTTAGACCTAAAATTAGCATGTTTAAAGTGATTTTCATGCTTCCAGGGGCTCGGGAAGTTAATTAAATACAATTTGGAGGCATTTAATGTTCGAGCAAAAACGGCTGATTTTCGACAAAAGAGATAACACCCCCCATTACGTCATGCTTCAGAAATGTGGAAAATGGTCCGTTTTCAAATGTTTTATTTTTGAACGTCAGTTCACATTTGTAGGTGGATCATCAGTGTTAGAGCTAAAATTAGCATGTTTAAAGTGATTATCATGCTTCCAGGGGCTCGGGAAGTGAAATAAATACCATTTGGAGGCATTTAATGTTCGAGCAAAAACGGCTGATTTTCGACAAAAGAGATAACACCCCCCCATTACGTCATGCTTCAGAAATGTGGAAAATGGTCCGTTTTCAAATGTTTTATTTTTGAACGTCAGTTCACATTTGTAGGTGGATCATCAGTGTTAGAGCTAAAATTAGCATGTTTAAAGTGATTTTCATGCTTCCAGGGGCCCTAAACACAAGATTTATGGAATGGTTAAAAGTGCATGAAAATGGCCAATTTACTCACTCTGAGTTCTCAAAAAGGGTTTCTTCACCCCAGGAAGTTAATTAAATACCATTTGGAGGCATGTAATGTTCGAGCAAAAACGGCTGATTTTCGACAAAAGAGATAACACCCCCCCATTACGTCATGCTTCAGAAATGTGGAAAATGGTCCGTTTTCAAATGTTTTATTTTTGAACGTCAGTTCACATTTGTAGGTGGATCATCAGTGTTAGAGCTAAAATTAGCATGTTTAAAGTGATTTTCATGCTTCCAGGGGCTCGGGAAGTTAATTAAATACCATTTGGAGGCATTTAATGTTCGAGCAAAAACGGCTGGTTTTCGACAAAAGAGATAACACCCCCCCATTACGTCATGCTTAAGAAATGTGGAAAATGGTCCGTTTTCAAATGTTTTATTTTTGAACGTCAGTTCACATTTGTAGGTGGATCATCAGTGTTAGAGCTAAAATTAGCATGTTTAAAGTGATTTTCATGCTTCCAGGGGCCCTAAACACAAGATTTATGGAATGGTTAAAAGTGCATGAAAATGGCCAATTACTCACTCTGAGTTCTCAAAAAGGGTTTCTTCACCCCGGGAAGTTAATTAAATACCATTTGGAGGCATTTAATGTTCGAGCAAATACGGCTGATTTTCGACAAAAGAGATAACACCCCCCCATTACGTCATGCTTCAGAAATGTGGAAAATGGTCCGTTTTCAAATGTTTTATTTTTGAACGTCAGTTCACATTTGTAGGTGGATCATCAGTGTGAGAGCTAAAATTAGCATGTTTAAAGTGATTTTCATGCTTCCAGGGGCCCTAAACACAAGATTTATGGAATGGTTAAAAGTGCATGAAAATGGCCAATTTACTCACTCTGAGTTCTCAAAAAGGGTTTCTTCACCCCAGGAAGTTAATTAAATACCATTTGGAGGCATGTAATGTTCGAGCAAAAACGGCTGATTTTCGACAAAAGAGATAACACCCCCCCATTACGTCATGCTTCAGAAATGTGGAAAATGGTCCGTTTTCAAATGTTTTATTTTTGAACGTCAGTTCACATTTGTAGGTGGATCATCAGTGTTAGAGCTAAAATTAGCATGTTTAAAGTGATTTTCATGCTTCCAGGGGCTCGGGAAGTTAATTAAATACCATTTGGAGGCATTTAATGTTCGAGCAAAAACGGCTGGTTTTCGACAAAAGAGATAACACCCCCCCATTACGTCATGCTTAAGAAATGTGGAAAATGGTCCGTTTTCAAATGTTTTATTTTTGAACGTCAGTTCACATTTGTAGGTGGATCATCAGTGTTAGAGCTAAAATTAGCATGTTTAAAGTGATATTCATGCTTCCAGGGGCCCTAAACACAAGATTTATGGAATGGTTAAAAGTGCATGAAAATGGCCAATTACTCACTCTGAGTTCTCAAAAAGGGTTTCTTCACCCCGGGAAGTTAATTAAATACCATTTGGAGGCATTTAATGTTCGAGCAAAAACAGCTGATTTTCGACAAAAGAGATAACAACCCCCCATTACGTCATGCTTCAGAAATGTGGAAAATGGTCCGTTTTCAAATGTTTTATTTTTGAACGTCAGTTCACATTTGTAGGTGGATCATCAGTGTTAGAGCTAAAATTAGCATGTTTAAAGTGATTTTCATGCTTCCAGGGGCTCGGGAAGTTAATTAAATACCATTTGGAGGCATTTAATGTTCGAGCAAAAACGTCTGGTTTTCGACAAAAGAGATAACACCCCCCCATTACGTCATGCTTAAGAAATGTGGAAAATGGTCCGTTTTCAAATGTTTTATTTTTGAACGTCAGTTCACATTTGTAGGTGGATCATCAGTGTTAGAGCTAAAATTAGCATGTTTAAAGTGATTTTCATGCTTCCAGGGGCCCTAAACACAAGATTTATGGAATGGTTAAAAGTGCATGAAAATGGCCAATTACTCACTCTGAGTTCTCAAAAAGGGTTTCTTCACCCCGGGAAGTTAATTAAATACCATTTGGAGGCATTTAATGTTCGAGCAAATACGGCTGATTTTCGACAAAAGAGATAACACCCCCCCATTACGTCATGCTTCAGAAATGTGGAAAATGGTCCGTTTTCAAATGTTTTATTTTTGAACGTCAGTTCACATTTGTAGGTGGATCATCAGTGTGAGAGCTAAAATTAGCATGTTTAAAGTGATTTTCATGCTTCCAGGGGCCCTAAACACAAGATTTATGGAATGGTTAAAAGTGCATGAAAATGGCCAATTTACTCACTCTGAGTTCTCAAAAAGGGTTTCTTCACCCCAGGAAGTTAATTAAATACCATTTGGAGGCATGTAATGTTCGAGCAAAAACGGCTGATTTTCGACAAAAGAGATAACACCCCCCCATTACGTCATGCTTCAGAAATGTGGAAAATGGTCCGTTTTCAAATGTTTTATTTTTGAACGTCAGTTCACATTTGTAGGTGGATCATCAGTGTTAGAGCTAAAATTAGCATGTTTAAAGTGATTTTCATGCTTCCAGGGGCTCGGGAAGTTAATTAAATACCATTTGGAGGCATTTAATGTTCGAGCAAAAACGGCTGGTTTTCGACAAAAGAGATAACACCCCCCCATTACGTCATGCTTAAGAAATGTGGAAAATGGTCCGTTTTCAAATGTTTTATTTTTGAACGTCAGTTCACATTTGTAGGTGGATCATCAGTGTTAGAGCTAAAATTAGCATGTTTAAAGTGATTTTCATGCTTCCAGGGGCCCTAAACACAAGATTTATGGAATGGTTAAAAGTGCATGAAAATGGCCAATTACTCACTCTGAGTTCTCAAAAAGGGTTTCTTCACCCCGGGAAGTTAATTAAACACCATTTGGAGGCATTTAATGTTCGAGCAAAAACAGCTGATTTTCGACAAAAGAGATAACAACCCCCCATTACGTCATGCTTCAGAAATGTGGAAAATGGTCCGTTTTCAAATGTTTTATTTTTGAACGTCAGTTCACATTTGTAGGTGGATCATCAGTGTTAGAGCTAAAATTAGCATGTTTAAAGTGATTTTCATGCTTTCAGGGGCTCGGGAAGTTAATTAAATACCATTTGGAGGCATTTAATGTTCGAGCAAAAACGGCTGATTTTCGACAAAAGAGATAACACCCCCCCATTACGTCATGCTTCAGAAATGTGGAAAATGGTCCGTTTTCAAATGTTTGATTTTTGAACGTCAGTTCACATTTGTAGGTGGATCATCAGTGTTAGAGCTAACATTGGCATGTTTAAAGTGATTTTCATGCTTCCAGGGGCCCTAAACACAAGATTTATGGAATGGTTAAAAGTGCATGAAAATGGCCAATTTACTCACTCTGAGTTCTCAAAAAGGGTTTCGTCACCCCGGGAAGTTAATTAAATACCATTTGGAGGCATTTAATGTTCGAGCAAAAACGGCTGATTTTCGACAAAAGAGATAACACCCCCCCCATTACGTCATGCTTCAGAAATGTGGAAAATGCTCCGTTTTCAAATGTTTTATTTTTGAACGTCAGTTCACATTTGTAGGTGGATCATCAGTGTTAGAGCTAAAATTAGCATGTTTAAAGTGATTTTCATGCTTCCAGGGGCTCGGGAAGTTAATTAAATACCATTTGGAGGCATTTAATGTTCGAGCAAAAACGGCTGGTTTTCGACAAAAGAGATAACACCCCCCCATTACGTCATGCTTAAGAAATGTGGAAAATGGTCCGTTTTCAAATGTTTTATTTTTGAACGTCAGTTCACATTTGTAGGTGGATCATCAGTGTTAGAGCTAAAATTAGCATGTTTAAAGTGATTTTCATGCTTCCAGGGGCCCTAAACACAAGATTTATGGAATGGTTAAAAGTGCATGAAAATGGCCAATTACTCACTCTGAGTTCTCAAAAAGGGTTTCTTCACCCCGGGAAGTTAATTAAATACCATTTGGAGGCATTTAATGTTCGAGCAAATACGGCTGATTTTCGACAAAAGAGATAACACCCCCCCATTACGTCATGCTTCAGAAATGTGGAAAATGGTCCGTTTTCAAATGTTTTATTTTTGAACGTCAGTTCACATTTGTAGGTGGATCATCAGTGTGAGAGCTAAAATTAGCATGTTTAAAGTGATTTTCATGCTTCCAGGGGCCCTAAACACAAGATTTATGGAATGGTTAAAAGTGCATGAAAATGGCCAATTTACTCACTCTGAGTTCTCAAAAAGGGTTTCTTCACCCCAGGAAGTTAATTAAATACCATTTGGAGGCATGTAATGTTCGAGCAAAAACGGCTGATTTTCGACAAAAGAGATAACACCCCCCCATTACGTCATGCTTCAGAAATGTGGAAAATGCTCCGTTTTCAAATGTTTTATTTTTGAACGTCAGTTCACATTTGTAGGTGGATCATCAGTGTTAGAGCTAAAATTAGCATGTTTAAAGTGATTTTCATGCTTCCAGGGGCTCGGGAAGTTAATTAAATACCATTTGGAGGCATTTAATGTTCGAGCAAAAACGGCTGATTTTCGACAAAAGAGATAACACCCCCCCATTACGTCATGCTTCAGAAATGTGGAAAATGGTCCGTTTTCAAATGTTTTATTTTTGAACGTCAGTTCACATTTGTAGGTGGATCATCAGTGTTAGAGCTAAAATTAGCATGTTTAAAGTGATTTTCATGCTTCCAGGGGCCCTAAACACAAGATTTATGGAATGGTTAAAAGTGCATGAAAATGGCCAATTTACTCACTCTGAGTTCTCAAAAAGGGTTTCTTCACCCCGGGAAGTTAATTAAATACCATTTGGAGGCATTTAATGTTCAAGCAAAAACGGCTGATTTTCGACAAAAGAGATAACACCCCCCCATTACTTCATGCTTCAGAAATGTGGAAAATGGTCCTTTTTCAAATGTTTTATTTTTGAACGTCAGTTCACATTTGTAGGTGGATCATCAGTGTTAGAGCTAAAATTAGGATGTTTAAAGTGATTTTCATGCTTCCAGGGGCTCGGGAAGTTAATTAAATACCATTTGGAGGCATTTAATGTTCGAGCAAAAATGGCTGATTTTCGACAAAAGAGATAACACCCCCCATTACGTCATGCTTCAGAAATGTGGAAAATGGTCCGTTTTCAAATGTTTTATTTTTGAACGTCAGTTCACATTTATAGGTGGATCATCAGTGTTAGAGCTAACATTGGCATGTTTAAAGTGATTTTCATGCTTCCAGGGGCCCTAAACACAAGATTTATGGAATGGTTAAAAGTGCATGAAAATGGCCAATTTACTCACTCTGAGTTCTCAAAAAGGGTTTCTTCACCCCGGGAAGTTAATTAAATACCATTTGGAGGCATTTAATGTTCGAGCAAAAACGGCTGATTTTCGACAAAAGAGATAACACCCCCCATTACGTCATGCTTCAGAAATGTGGAAAATGGTCCGTTTTCAAATGTTCATTTCTGAACGTCAGTTCACATTTGTAGGTGGATCATCAGTGTTAGAGCTCAAATTAGCATGTTTAAAGTGATTTTCATGCTTCCAGGGGCTCGGGAAGTGAATTAAATACTATTTGGAGGCATTTAATGTTCAAGCAAAAACGGCTGATTTTCGACAAAAGAGATAACACCCCCCCATTACGTCATGCTTCAGAAATGTGGAAAATGGTCCGTTTTCAAATGTTTTATTTTTGAACGTCAGTTCACATTTGTAGGTGGATCATCAGTGTTAGAGCTAAAATTAGGATGTTTAAAGTGATTTTCATGCTTCCAGGGGCTCGGGAAGTTAATTAAATACCATTTGGAGGCATTTAATGTTCGAGCAAAAATGGCTGATTTTCGACAAAAGAGATAACACCCCCCATTACGTCATGCTTCAGAAATGTGGAAAATAGTCCGTTTTCAAATGTTTTACTTTTGAACGTCAGTTCACATTTATAGGTGGATCATCAGTGTTAGAGCTAACATTGGCATGTTTAAAGTGATTTTCATGCTTCCAGGGGCCCTAAACACAAGATTTATGGAATGGTTAAAAGTGCATGAAAATGGCCAATTTACTCACTCTGAGTTCTCAAAAAGGGTTTCTTCACCCCGGGAAGTTAATTAAATACCATTTGGAGGCATTTAATGTTCGAGCAAAAACGGCTGATTTTCGACAAAAGAGATAACACCCCCCCATTACGTCATGCTTCAGAAATGTGGAAAATGGTCCGTTTTCAAATGTTTTATTTTTGAACGTCAGTTCACATTTGTAGGTGGATCATCAGTGTTAGAGCTAAAATTAGCATGTTTAAAGTGATTTTCATGCTTCCAGGGGCTCGGGAAGTGAATTAAATACTATTTGGAGGCATTTAATGTTCAAGCAAAAACGGCTGATTTTCGACAAAAGAGATAACACCCCCCCATTACGTCATGCTTCAGAAATGTGGAAAATGGTCCGTTTTCAAATGTTTGATTTTTGAACGTCAGTTCACATTTGTAGGTGGATCATCAGTGTTAGAGCTAACATTGGCATGTTTAAAGTGATTTTCATGCTTCCAGGGGCCCTAAACACAAGATTTATGGAATGGTTAAAAGTGCATGAAAATGGCCAATTTACTCACTCTGAGTTCTCAAAAAGGGTTTCGTCACCCCGGGAAGTTAATTAAATACCATTTGGAGGCATTTAATGTTCGAGCAAAAACGGCTGATTTTCGACAAAAGAGATAACACCCCCCCCATTACGTCATGCTTCAGAAATGTGGAAAATGGTCCGTTTTCAAATGTTTTATTTTTGAACGTCAGTTCACATTTGTAGGTGGATCATCAGTGTTAGAGCTAAAATTAGCATGTTTAAAGTGATTTTCATGCTTCCAGGGGCCCTAAACACAAGATTTATGGAATGGTTAAAAGTGCATGAAAATGGCCAATTTACTCACTCTGAGTTCTCAAAAAGGGTGTCTTCACCCAGGGAAGTTAATTAAATACCATTTGGAGGCATTTAATGTGCGAGCAAAAACGGCTGGTTTTCGACAAAAGAGATAACACCCCCCCATTACGTCATGCTTCAGAAATGTGGAAAATGGTCCGTTTTCAAATGTTTTATTTTTGAACGTCAGTTCACATTTGTAGGTGGATCATCAGTGTTAGAGCTAAAATTAGGATGTTTAAAGTGATTTTCATGCTTCCAGGGGCTCGGGAAGTTAAATAAATACCATTTGGAGGCATTTAATGTTCGAGCAAAAACGGCTGATTTTCGACAAAAGAGATAACACCCCCCATTACGTCATGCTTCAGAAATGTGGAAAATGGTCCGTTTTCAAATCTTTTATTTTTGAACGTCAGTTCACATTTGTAGGTGGATCATCAGTGTTAGAGCTAAAATTAGCATGTTTAAAGTGATTTTCATGCTTCCAGGGGCTCGGGAAGTTAAATAAATACCATTTGGAGGCATTTAATGTTCGAGCAAAAACGGCTGATTTTCGACAAAAGAGATAACACCCCCCCATTACGTCATGCTTCTGAAATGTGGAAAATGGTCCGTTTTCAAATGTTTTATTTTTGAACGTCAGTTCACATTTGTAGGTGGATCATCAGTGTTAGAGCTCAAATTAGCATGTTTAAAGTGATTTTCATGCTTCCAGGGGCTCGGGAAGTGAATTAAATACTATTTGGAGGCATTTAATGTTCAAGCAAAAACGGCTGATTTTCGACAAAAGAGATAACACCCCCCCATTACGTCATGCTTCAGAAATGTGGAAAATGGTCCGTTTTCAAATGTTTTATTTTTGAACGTCAGTTCACATTTGTAGGTGGATCATCAGTGTTAGAGCTAAAATTAGCATGTTTAAAGTGATTTTCATGCTTCCAGGGGCTCGGGAAGTTAATTAAATACCATTTGGAGGCATTTAATGTTCGAGCAAAAACGGCTGGTTTTCGACAAAAGAGATAACACCCCCCCATTACGTCATGCTTCAGAAATGTGGAAAATGGTCCGTTTTCAAATGTTTTATTTTTGAACGTCAGTTCACATTTGTAGGTGGATCATCAGTGTTAGAGCTAAAATTAGCATGTTTAAAGTGATTTTCATGCTTCCAGGGGCCCTAAACACAAGATTTATGGAATGGTTAAAAGTGCATGAAAATGGCCAATTTACTCACTCTGAGTTCTCAAAAAGGGTTTCTTCACCCCAGGAAGTTAATTAAATACCATTTGGAGGCATGTAATGTTCGAGCAAAAACGGCTGATTTTCGACAAAAGAGATAACACCCCCCCATTACGTCATGCTTCAGAAATGTGGAAAATGGTCCGTTTTCAAATGTTTTATTTTTGAACGTCAGTTCACATTTGTAGGTGGATCATCAGTGTTAGAGCTAAAATTAGCATGTTTAAAGTGATTTTCATGCTTCCAGGGGCTCGGGAAGTTAATTAAATACCATTTGGAGGCATTTAATGTTCGAGCAAAAACGGCTGGTTTTCGACAAAAGAGATAACACCCCCCCATTACGTCATGCTTAAGAAATGTGGAAAATGGTCCGTTTTCAAATGTTTTATTTTTGAACGTCAGTTCACATTTGTAGGTGGATCATCAGTGTTAGAGCTAAAATTAGCATGTTTAAAGTGATTTTCATGCTTCCAGGGGCCCTAAACACAAGATTTATGGAATGGTTAAAAGTGCATGAAAATGGCCAATTACTCACTCTGAGTTCTCAAAAAGGGTTTCTTCACCCCGGGAAGTTAATTAAATACCATTTGGAGGCATTTAATGTTCGAGCAAAAACGGCTGATTTTCGACAAAAGAGATAACACCCCCCCATTACGTCATGCTTCAGAAATGTGGAAAATGGTCCGTTTTCAAATGTTTTATTTTTGAACGTCAGTTCACATTTGTAGGTGGATCATCAGTGTTAGAGCTAAAATTAGCATGTTTAAAGTGATTTTCATGCTTCCAGGGGCCCTAAACACAAGATTTATGAAATGGTTAAAAGTGCATGAAAATGGCCAATTTACTCACTCTGAGTTCTCAAAAAGGGTTTCTTCACCCCGGGAAGTTAATTAAATACCATTTGGAGGCATTTAATGTTCGAGCAAAAACGGCTGATTTTCGACAAAAGAGATAACACCCCCCCATTACGTCATGCTTCAGAAATGTGGAAAATGCTCCGTTTTCAAATGTTTTATTTTTGAACGTCAGTTCACATTTGTAGGTGGATCATCAGTGTTAGAGCTAAAATTAGCATGTTTAAAGTGATTTTCATGCTTCCAGGGGCTCGGGAAGTTAATTAAATACCATTTGGAGGCATTTAATGTTCGAGCAAAAACGGCTGATTTTCGACAAAAGAGATAACACCCCCCCATTACGTCATGCTTCAGAAATGTGGAAAATGGTCCGTTTTCAAATGTTTTATTTTTGAACGTCAGTTCACATTTGTAGGTGGATCATCAGTGTTAGAGCTAAAATTAGCATGTTTAAAGTAATTTTCATGCTTCCAGGGGCCCTAAACACAAGATTTATGGAATGGTTAAAAGTGCATGAAAATGGCCAATTTACTCACTCTGAGTTCTCAAAAAGGGTTTCTTCACCCCGGGAAGTTAATTAAATACCATTTGGAGGCATTTAATGTTCGAGCAAAAACGGCTGATTTTCGACAAAAGAGATAACACCCCCCCATTACGTCATGCTTCAGAAATGTGGAAAATGGTCCTTTTTCAAATGTTTTATTTTTGAACGTCAGTTCACATTTGTAGGTGGATCATCAGTGTTAGACCTAAAATTAGCATGTTTAAAGTGATTTTCATGCTTCCAGGGGCTCGGGAAGTTAATTAAATACAATTTGGAGGCATTCAATGTTCGAGCAAAAACGGCTGATTTTCGACAAAAGAGATAACCCCCCCCATTACGTCATGCTTCAGAAATGTGGAAAATGGTCCGTTTTCAAATGTTTTATTTTTGAACGTCAGTTCACATTTGTAGGTGGATCATCAGTGTTAGAGCTAAAATTAGCATGTTTAAAGTGATTTTCATGCTTCCAGGGGCTCGGGAAGTGAAATAAATACCATTTGGAGGCATTTAATGTTCGAGCAAAAACGGCTGATTTTCGACAAAAGAGATAACACCCCCCCATACGTCATGCTTCAGAAATGTGGAAAATGGTCCGTTTTCAAATGTTTTATTTTTGAACGTCAGTTCACATTTGTAGGTGGATCATCAGTGTTAGAGCTAAAATTAGCATGTTTAAAGTGATTTTCATGCTTTCAGGGGCCCTAAACACAAGATTTATGGAATGGTTAAAAGTGCATGAAAATGGCCAATTTACTCACTCTGAGTTCTCAAAAAGGGTTTCTTCACCCCAGGAAGTTAATTAAATACCATTTGGAGGCATGTAATGTTCGAGCAAAAACGGCTGATTTTCGACAAAAGAGATAACACCCCCCCATTACGTCATGCTTCAGAAATGTGGAAAATGGTCCGTTTTCAAATGTTTTATTTTTGAACGTCAGTTCACATTTGTAGGTGGATCATCAGTGTTAGAGCTAAAATTAGCATGTTTAAAGTGATTTTCATGCTTCCAGGGGCTCGGGAAGTTAATTAAATACCATTTGGAGGCATTTAATGTTCGAGCAAAAACGGCTGGTTTTCGACAAAAGAGATAACACCCCCCCATTACGTCATGCTTAAGAAATGTGGAAAATGGTCCGTTTTCAAATGTTTTATTTTTGAACGTCAGTTCACATTTGTAGGTGGATCATCAGTGTTAGAGCTAAAATTAGCATGTTTAAAGTGATTTTCATGCTTCCAGGGGCCCTAAACACAAGATTTATGGAATGGTTAAAAGTGCATGAAAATGGCCAATTACTCACTCTGAGTTCTCAAAAAGGGTTTCTTCACCCCGGGAAGTTAATTAAATACCATTTGGAGGCATTTAATGTTCGAGCAAATACGGCTGATTTTCGACAAAAGAGATAACACCCCCCCATTACGTCATGCTTCAGAAATGTGGAAAATGGTCCGTTTTCAAATGTTTTATTTTTGAACGTCAGTTCACATTTGTAGGTGGATCATCAGTGTGAGAGCTAAAATTAGCATGTTTAAAGTGATTTTCATGCTTCCAAGGGCTCGGGAAGTTAATTAAATTCCATTTGGAGGCATTTAATGTTCGAGCAAAAACGGCTGATTTTCGACAAAAGAGATAACACCCCCCCATTACGTCATGCTTCAGAAATGTGGAAAATGGTCCGTTTTCAAATGTTTTATTTTTGAACGTCAGTTCACATTTGTAGGTGGATCATCAGTGTTAGAGCTAAAATTAGCATGTTTAAAGTGATTTTCATGCTTCCAGGGGCCCTAAACACAAGATTTATGGAATGGTTAAAAGTGCATGAAAATGGCCAATTTACTCACTCTGAGTTCTCAAAAAGGGTTTCTTCACCCCAGGAAGTTAATTAAATACCATTTGGAGGCATGTAATGTTCGAGCAAAAACGGCTGATTTTCGACAAAAGAGATAACACCCCCCCATTACGTCATGCTTCAGAAATGTGGAAAATGGTCCGTTTTCAAATGTTTTATTTTTGAACGTCAGTTCACATTTGTAGGTGGATCATCAGTGTTAGAGCTAAAATTAGCATGTTTAAAGTGATTTTCATGCTTCCAGGGGCTCGGGAAGTTAATTAAATACCATTTGGAGGCATTTAATGTTCGAGCAAAAACGGCTGGTTTTCGACAAAAGAGATAACACCCCCCCATTACGTCATGCTTAAGAAATGTGGAAAATGGTCCGTTTTCAAATGTTTTATTTTTGAACGTCAGTTCACATTTGTAGGTGGATCATCAGTGTTAGAGCTAAAATTAGCATGTTTAAAGTGATTTTCATGCTTCCAGGGGCCCTAAACACAAGATTTATGGAATGGTTAAAAGTGCATGAAAATGGCCAATTACTCACTCTGAGTTCTCAAAAAGGGTTTCTTCACCCCGGGAAGTTAATTAAATACCATTTGGAGGCATTTAATGTTCGAGCAAAAACAGCTGATTTTCGACAAAAGAGATAACAACCCCCCATTACGTCATGCTTCAGAAATGTGGAAAATGGTCCGTTTTCAAATGTTTTATTTTTGAACGTCAGTTCACATTTGTAGGTGGATCATCAGTGTTAGAGCTAAAATTAGCATGTTTAAAGTGATTTTCATGCTTTCAGGGGCTCGGGAAGTTAATTAAATACCATTTGGAGGCATTTAATGTTCGAGCAAAAACGGCTGATTTTCGACAAAAGAGATAACACCCCCCCATTACGTCATGCTTCAGAAATGTGGAAAATGGTCCGTTTTCAAATGTTTTATTTTTGAACGTCAGTTCACATTTGTAGGTGGATCATCAGTGTTAGAGCTAAAATTAGCATGTTTAAAGTAATTTTCATGCTTCCAGGGGCCCTAAACACAAGATTTATGGAATGGTTAAAAGTGCATGAAAATGGCCAATTTACTCACTCTGAGTTCTCAAAAAGGGTTTCTTCACCCCGGGAAGTTAATTAAATACCATTTGGAGGCATTTAATGTTCGAGCAAAAACGGCTGATTTTCGACAAAAGAGATAACACCCCCCCATTACGTCATGCTTCAGAAATGTGGAAAATGGTCCTTTTTCAAATGTTTTATTTTTGAACGTCAGTTCACATTTGTAGGTGGATCATCAGTGTTAGAGCTAAAATTAGCATGTTTAAAGTGATTTTCATGCTTCCAGGGGCTCGGGAAGTGAAATAAATACCATTTGGAGGCATTTAATGTTCGAGCAAAAACGGCTGATTTTCGACAAAAGAGATAACACCCCCCCATTACGTCATGCTTCAGAAATGTGGAAAATGGTCCGTTTTCAAATGTTTTATTTTTGAACGTCAGTTCACATTTGTAGGTGGATCATCAGTGTTAGAGCTAAAATTAGCATGTTTAAAGTGATTTTCATGCTTCCAGGGGCCCTAAACACAAGATTTATGGAATGGTTAAAAGTGCATGAAAATGGCCAATTTACTCACTCTGAGTTCTCAAAAAGGGTTTCTTCACCCCGGGAAGTTAATTAAATACCATTTGGAGGCATTTAATGTTCAAGCAAAAACGGCTGATTTTCGACAAAAGAGATAACACCCCCCCATTACTTCATGCTTCAGAAATGTGGAAAATGGTCCTTTTTCAAATGTTTTATTTTTGAACGTCAGTTCACATTTGTAGGTGGATCATCAGTGTTAGAGCTAAAATTAGGATGTTTAAAGTGATTTTCATGCTTCCAGGGGCTCGGGAAGTTAATTAAATACCATTTGGAGGCATTTAATGTTCGAGCAAAAATGGCTGATTTTCGACAAAAGAGATAACACCCCCCATTACGTCATGCTTCAGAAATGTGGAAAATGGTCCGTTTTCAAATGTTTTATTTTTGAACGTCAGTTCACATTTATAGGTGGATCATCAGTGTTAGAGCTAACATTGGCATGTTTAAAGTGATTTTCATGCTTCCAGGGGCCCTAAACACAAGATTTATGGAATGGTTAAAAGTGCATGAAAATGGCCAATTTACTCACTCTGAGTTCTCAAAAAGGGTTTCTTCACCCCGGGAAGTTAATTAAATACCATTTGGAGGCATTTAATGTTCGAGCAAAAACGGCTGATTTTCGACAAAAGAGATAACACCCCCCATTACGTCATGCTTCAGAAATGTGGAAAATGGTCCGTTTTCAAATGTTCATTTCTGAACGTCAGTTCACATTTGTAGGTGGATCATCAGTGTTAGAGCTCAAATTAGCATGTTTAAAGTGATTTTCATGCTTCCAGGGGCTCGGGAAGTGAATTAAATACTATTTGGAGGCATTTAATGTTCAAGCAAAAACGGCTGATTTTCGACAAAAGAGATAACACCCCCCCATTACGTCATGCTTCAGAAATGTGGAAAATGGTCCGTTTTCAAATGTTTTATTTTTGAACGTCAGTTCACATTTGTAGGTGGATCATCAGTGTTAGAGCTAAAATTAGGATGTTTAAAGTGATTTTCATGCTTCCAGGGGCTCGGGAAGTTAATTAAATACCATTTGGAGGCATTTAATGTTCGAGCAAAAATGGCTGATTTTCGACAAAAGAGATAACACCCCCCATTACGTCATGCTTCAGAAATGTGGAAAATGGTCCATTTCAAATGTTTTATTTTTGAACGTCAGTTCACATTTATAGGTGGATCATCAGTGTTAGAGCTAACATTGGCATGTTTAAAGTGATTTTCATGCTTCCAGGGGCCCTAAACACAAGATTTATGGAATGGTTAAAAGTGCATGAAAATGGCCAATTTACTCACTCTGAGTTCTCAAAAAGGGTTTCGTCACCCCGGGAAGTTAATTAAATACCATTTGGAGGCATTTAATGTTCGAGCAAAAACGGCTGATTTTCGACAAAAGAGATAACACCCCCCCCATTACGTCATGCTTCAGAAATGTGGAAAATGGTCCGTTTTCAAATGTTTTATTTTTGAACGTCAGTTCACATTTGTAGGTGGATCATCAGTGTTAGAGCTAAAATTAGCATGTTTAAAGTGATTTTCATGCTTCCAGGGGCCCTAAACACAAGATTTATGGAATGGTTAAAAGTGCATGAAAATGGCCAATTTACTCACTCTGAGTTCTCAAAAAGGGTGTCTTCACCCAGGGAAGTTAATTAAATACCATTTGGAGGCATTTAATGTGCGAGCAAAAACGGCTGGTTTTCGACAAAAGAGATAACACCCCCCCATTACGTCATGCTTCAGAAATGTGGAAAATGGTCCGTTTTCAAATGTTTTATTTTTGAACGTCAGTTCACATTTGTAGGTGGATCATCAGTGTTAGAGCTAAAATTAGTATGTTTAAAGTGATTTTCATGCTTCCAGGGGCTCGGGAAGTTAAATAAATACCATTTGGAGGCATTTAATGTTCGAGCAAAAACGGCTGATTTTCGACAAAAGAGATAACACCCCCCATTACGTCATGCTTCAGAAATGTGGAAAATGGTCCGTTTTCAAATGTTTTATTTTTGAACGTCAGTTCACATTTGTAGGTGGATCATCAGTGTTAGAGCTAAAATTAGCATGTTTAAAGTGATTTTCATGCTTCCAGGGGCTCGTGAAGTTAAATAAATACCATTTGGAGGCATTTAATGTTCGAGCAAAAACGGCTGATTTTCGACAAAAGAGATAACACCCCCCCATTACGTCATGCTTCAGAAATGTGGAAAATGGTCCGTTTTCAAATGTTTTATTTTTGAACGTCAGTTCACATTTGTAGGTGGATCATCAGTGTTAGAGCTCAAATTAGCATGTTTAAAGTGATTTTCATGCTTCCAGGGGCTCGGGAAGTGAATTAAATACTATTTGGAGGCATTTAATGTTCAAGCAAAAACGGCTGATTTTCGACAAAAGAGATAACACCCCCCCATTACGTCATGCTTCAGAAATGTGGAAAATGGTCCGTTTTCAAATGTTTTATTTTTGAACGTCAGTTCACATTTGTAGGTGGATCATCAGTGTTAGAGCTAAAATTAGCATGTTTAAAGTGATTTTCATGCTTCCAGGAGCTCGGGAAGTTAATTAAATACCATTTGGAGGCATTTAATGTTCGAGCAAAAATGGCTGATTTTCGACAAAAGAGATAACACCCCCCCATTACGTCATGCTTCAGAAATGTGGAAAATGGTCCGTTTTCAAATGTTTTATTTTTGAACGTCAGTTCACATTTGTAGGTGGATCATCAGTGTTAGAGCTAACATTGGCATGTTTAAAGTGATTTTCATGCTTCCAGGGGCCCTAAACACAAGATTTATGGAATGGTTAAAAGTGCATGAAAATGGCCAATTTACTCACTCTGAGTTCTCAATAAGGGTTTCTTCACCCCGGGAAGTTAATTAAATACCATTTGGAGGCATTTAATGTTCGAGCAAAAACGGCTTATTTTTCGACAAAAGAGATAACACCCCCCCATTACGTCATGCTTCAGAAATGTGGAAAATGGTCCGTTTTCAAATGTTTTATTTTTGAACATCAGTTCACATTTGTAGGTGGATCAT
This sequence comes from Lissotriton vulgaris, assembly GCF_964263255.1. Taxonomy (NCBI): domain Eukaryota; kingdom Metazoa; phylum Chordata; class Amphibia; order Caudata; family Salamandridae; genus Lissotriton; species Lissotriton vulgaris. Next base: position 47,563 of record NW_028250459.1, read on the forward strand.
CAGTGTGAGAGCTAAAATTAGCATGTTTAAAGTGATTTTCATGCTTCCAAGGGCTCGGGAAGTTAATTAAATACCATTTGGAGGCATTTAATGTTCGAGCAAAAACGGCTGATTTTCGACAAAAGAGATAACACCCCCCCATTACGTCATGCTTCAGAAATGTGGAAAATGGTCCGTTTTCAAATGTTTTATTTTTGAACGTCAGTTCACATTTGTAGGTGGATCATCAGTGTTAGAGCTAAAATTAGCATGTTTAAAGTGATTTTCATGCTTCCAGGGGCCCTAAACACAAGATTTATGGAATGGTTAAAAGTGCATGAAAATGGCCAATTTACTCACTCTGAGTTCTCAAAAAGGGTTTCTTCACCCCAGGAAGTTAATTAAATACCATTTGGAGGCATGTAATGTTCGAGCAAAAACGGCTGATTTTCGACAAAAGAGATAACACCCCCCCATTACGTCATGCTTCAGAAATGTGGAAAATGGTCCGTTTTCAAATGTTTTATTTTTGAACGTCAGTTCACATTTGTAGGTGGATCATCAGTGTTAGAGGTAAAATTAGCATGTTTAAAGTGATTTTCATGCTTCCAGGGGCCCTAAACACAAGATTTATGGAATGGTTAAAAGTGCATGAAAATGGGCAATTACTCACTCTGAGTTCTCAAAAAGGGTTTCTTCACCCCGGGAAGTTAATTAAATACCATTTGGAGGCATTTAATGTTCGAGCAAAAACTGCTGATTTTCGACAAAAGAAATAACACCCCCCCATTACGTCATGCTTCAGAAATGTGGAAAATGGTCCGTTTTCAAATGTTTTATTTTTGAACGTCAGTTCACATTTGTAGGTGGATCATCAGTGTTAGAGCTAAAATTAGCATGTTTAAAGTGATTTTCATGCTTCCAGGAGCTCGGGAAGTTAATTAAATACCATTTGGAGGCATTTAATGTTCGAGCAAAAATGGCTGATTTTCGACAAAAGAGATAACACCCCCCCATTACGTCATGCTTCAGAAATGTGGAAAATGGTCAGTTTTCAAATGTTTTATTTTTGAACGTCAGTTCACATTTGTAGGTGGATCATCAGTGTTAGAGCTAACATTGGCATGTTTAAAGTGATTTTCATGCTTCCAGGGGACCTAAACACAAGATTTATGGAATGGTTAAAAGTGCATGAAAATGGCCAGTTTACTCACTCTGAGTTCTCAAAAAGGGTTTCTTCACCCCGAGAAGTTAATTAAATACCATTTGGAGGCATTTAATGTTCGAGCAAAAACGGCTTATTTTTCGACAAAAGAGATAACACCCCCCCATTACGTCATGCTTCAGAAATGTGGAAAATGGTCCGTTTTCAAATGTTTTATTTTTGAACGTCAGTTCACATTTGTAGGTGGATCATCAGTGTTAGAGCTAAAATTAGCATGTTTAAAGTGATTTTCATGCTTCCAGGGGCTCGGGAAGTTAATTAAATACCATTTGGAGGCATTTAATGTTCGAGCAAAAACGGCTGATTTTCGACAAAAGAGATAACACCCCCCCATTACGTCATGCTTCAGAAATGTGGAAAATGGTCCGTTTTCAAATGTTTTATTTTTGAACGTCAGTTCACATTTGTAGGTGGATCATCAGTGTTAGAGCTAAAATTAGCATGTTTAAAGTGATTTTCATGCTTCCAGGGGCCCTAAACACAAGATTTATGGAATGGTTAAAAGTGCATGAAAATGGCCAATTTACTCACTCTGAGTTCTCAAAAAGGGTTTCTTCACCCCGGGAAGTTAATTAAATACCATTTGGAGGCATTTAATGTTCAAGCAAAAACGGCTGATTTTCGACAAAAGAGATAACACCCCCCCATTACTTCATGCTTCAGAAATGTGGAAAATGGTCCTTTTTCAAATGTTTTATTTTTGAACGTCAGTTCACATTTGTAGGTGGATCATCAGTGTTAGAGCTAAAATTAGGATGTTTAAAGTGATTTTCATGCTTCCAGGGGCTCGGGAAGTTAATTAAATACCATTTGGAGGCATTTAATGTTCGAGCAAAAATGGCTGATTTTCGACAAAAGAGATAACACCCCCCATTACGTCATGCTTCAGAAATGTGGAAAATGGTCCGTTTTCAAATGTTTTATTTTTGAACGTCAGTTCACATTTATAGGTGGATCATCAGTGTTAGAGCTAACATTGGCATGTTTAAAGTGATTTTCATGCTTCCAGGGGCCCTAAACACAAGATTTATGGAATGGTTAAAAGTGCATGAAAATGGCCAATTTACTCACTCTGAGTTCTCAAAAAGGGTTTCTTCACCCCGGGAAGTTAATTAAATACCATTTGGAGGCATTTAATGTTCGAGCAAAAACGGCTGATTTTCGACAAAAGAGATAACACCCCCCATTACGTCATGCTTCAGAAATGTGGAAAATGGTCCGTTTTCAAATGTTCATTTCTGAACGTCAGTTCACATTTGTAGGTGGATCATCAGTGTTAGAGCTCAAATTAGCATGTTTAAAGTGATTTTCATGCTTCCAGGGGCTCGGGAAGTGAATTAAATACTATTTGGAGGCATTTAATGTTCAAGCAAAAACGGCTGATTTTCGACAAAAGAGATAACACCCCCCCATTACGTCATGCTTCAGAAATGTGGAAAATGGTCCGTTTTCAAATGTTTTATTTTTGAACGTCAGTTCACATTTGTAGGTGGATCATCAGTGTTAGAGCTAAAATTAGGATGTTTAAAGTGATTTTCATGCTTCCAGGGGCTCGGGAAGTTAATTAAATACCATTTGGAGGCATTTAATGTTCGAGCAAAAATGGCTGATTTTCGACAAAAGAGATAACACCCCCCATTACGTCATGCTTCAGAAATGTGGAAAATAGTCCGTTTTCAAATGTTTTACTTTTGAACGTCAGTTCACATTTATAGGTGGATCATCAGTGTTAGAGCTAACATTGGCATGTTTAAAGTGATTTTCATGCTTCCAGGGGCCCTAAACACAAGATTTATGGAATGGTTAAAAGTGCATGAAAATGGCCAATTTACTCACTCTGAGTTCTCAAAAAGGGTTTCTTCACCCCGGGAAGTTAATTAAATACCATTTGGAGGCATTTAATGTTCGAGCAAAAACGGCTGATTTTCGACAAAAGAGATAACACCCCCCCATTACGTCATGCTTCAGAAATGTGGAAAATGGTCCGTTTTCAAATGTTTTATTTTTGAACGTCAGTTCACATTTGTAGGTGGATCATCAGTGTTAGAGCTAAAATTAGCATGTTTAAAGTGATTTTCATGCTTCCAGGGGCTCGGGAAGTGAATTAAATACTATTTGGAGGCATTTAATGTTCAAGCAAAAACGGCTGATTTTCGACAAAAGAGATAACACCCCCCCATTACGTCATGCTTCAGAAATGTGGAAAATGGTCCGTTTTCAAATGTTTGATTTTTGAACGTCAGTTCACATTTGTAGGTGGATCATCAGTGTTAGAGCTAACATTGGCATGTTTAAAGTGATTTTCATGCTTCCAGGGGCCCTAAACACAAGATTTATGGAATGGTTAAAAGTGCATGAAAATGGCCAATTTACTCACTCTGAGTTCTCAAAAAGGGTTTCGTCACCCCGGGAAGTTAATTAAATACCATTTGGAGGCATTTAATGTTCGAGCAAAAACGGCTGATTTTCGACAAAAGAGATAACACCCCCCCCATTACGTCATGCTTCAGAAATGTGGAAAATGGTCCGTTTTCAAATGTTTTATTTTTGAACGTCAGTTCACATTTGTAGGTGGATCATCAGTGTTAGAGCTAAAATTAGCATGTTTAAAGTGATTTTCATGCTTCCAGGGGCCCTAAACACAAGATTTATGGAATGGTTAAAAGTGCATGAAAATGGCCAATTTACTCACTCTGAGTTCTCAAAAAGGGTGTCTTCACCCAGGGAAGTTAATTAAATACCATTTGGAGGCATTTAATGTGCGAGCAAAAACGGCTGGTTTTCGACAAAAGAGATAACACCCCCCCATTACGTCATGCTTCAGAAATGTGGAAAATGGTCCGTTTTCAAATGTTTTATTTTTGAACGTCAGTTCACATTTGTAGGTGGATCATCAGTGTTAGAGCTAAAATTAGGATGTTTAAAGTGATTTTCATGCTTCCAGGGGCTCGGGAAGTTAAATAAATACCATTTGGAGGCATTTAATGTTCGAGCAAAAACGGCTGATTTTCGACAAAAGAGATAACACCCCCCATTACGTCATGCTTCAGAAATGTGGAAAATGGTCCGTTTTCAAATGTTTTATTTTTGAACGTCAGTTCACATTTGTAGGTGGATCATCAGTGTTAGAGCTAAAATTAGCATGTTTAAAGTGATTTTCATGCTTCCAGGGGCTCGGGAAGTTAAATAAATACCATTTGGAGGCATTTAATGTTCGAGCAAAAACGGCTGATTTTCGACAAAAGAGATAACACCCCCCCATTACGTCATGCTTCAGAAATGTGGAAAATGGTCCGTTTTCAAATGTTTTATTTTTGAACGTCAGTTCACATTTGTAGGTGGATCATCAGTGTTAGAGCTCAAATTAGCATGTTTAAAGTGATTTTCATGCTTCCAGGGGCTCGGGAAGTGAATTAAATACTATTTGGAGGCATTTAATGTTCAAGCAAAAACGGCTGATTTTCGACAAAAGAGATAACACCCCCCCATTACGTCATGCTTCAGAAATGTGGAAAATGGTCCGTTTTCAAATGTTTTATTTTTGAACGTCAGTTCACATTTGTAGGTGGATCATCAGTGTTAGAGCTAAAATTAGCATGTTTAAAGTGATTTTCATGCTTCCAGGGGCTCGGGAAGTTAATTAAATACCATTTGGAGGCATTTAATGTTCGAGCAAAAACGGCTGGTTTTCGACAAAAGAGATAACACCCCCCCATTACGTCATGCTTCAGAAATGTGGAAAATGGTCCGTTTTCAAATGTTTTATTTTTGAACGTCAGTTCACATTTGTAGGTGGATCATCAGTGTTAGAGCTAAAATTAGCATGTTTAAAGTGATTTTCATGCTTCCAGGGGCCCTAAACACAAGATTTATGGAATGGTTAAAAGTGCATGAAAATGGCCAATTTACTCACTCTGAGTTCTCAAAAAGGGTTTCTTCACCCCAGGAAGTTAATTAAATACCATTTGGAGGCATGTAATGTTCGAGCAAAAACGGCTGATTTTCGACAAAAGAGATAACACCCCCCCATTACGTCATGCTTCAGAAATGTGGAAAATGGTCCGTTTTCAAATGTTTTATTTTTGAACGTCAGTTCACATTTGTAGGTGGATCATCAGTGTTAGAGCTAAAATTAGCATGTTTAAAGTGATTTTCATGCTTCCAGGGGCTCGGGAAGTTAATTAAATACCATTTGGAGGCATTTAATGTTCGAGCAAAAACGGCTGGTTTTCGACAAAAGAGATAACACCCCCCCATTACGTCATGCTTAAGAAATGTGGAAAATGGTCCGTTTTCAAATGTTTTATTTTTGAACGTCAGTTCACATTTGTAGGTGGATCATCAGTGTTAGAGCTAAAATTAGCATGTTTAAAGTGATTTTCATGCTTCCAGGGGCCCTAAACACAAGATTTATGGAATGGTTAAAAGTGCATGAAAATGGCCAATTACTCACTCTGAGTTCTCAAAAAGGGTTTCTTCACCCCGGGAAGTTAATTAAATACCATTTGGAGGCATTTAATGTTCGAGCAAAAACGGCTGATTTTCGACAAAAGAGATAACACCCCCCCATTACGTCATGCTTCAGAAATGTGGAAAATGGTCCGTTTTCAAATGTTTTATTTTTGAACGTCAGTTCACATTTGTAGGTGGATCATCAGTGTTAGAGCTAAAATTAGCATGTTTAAAGTGATTTTCATGCTTCCAGGGGCCCTAAACACAAGATTTATGAAATGGTTAAAAGTGCATGAAAATGGCCAATTTACTCACTCTGAGTTCTCAAAAAGGGTTTCTTCACCCCGGGAAGTTAATTAAATACCATTTGGAGGCATTTAATGTTCGAGCAAAAACGGCTGATTTTCGACAAAAGAGATAACACCCCCCCATTACGTCATGCTTCAGAAATGTGGAAAATGCTCCGTTTTCAAATGTTTTATTTTTGAACGTCAGTTCACATTTGTAGGTGGATCATCAGTGTTAGAGCTAAAATTAGCATGTTTAAAGTGATTTTCATGCTTCCAGGGGCTCGGGAAGTTAATTAAATACCATTTGGAGGCATTTAATGTTCGAGCAAAAACGGCTGATTTTCGACAAAAGAGATAACACCCCCCCATTACGTCATGCTTCAGAAATGTGGAAAATGGTCCGTTTTCAAATGTTTTATTTTTGAACGTCAGTTCACATTTGTAGGTGGATCATCAGTGTTAGAGCTAAAATTAGCATGTTTAAAGTAATTTTCATGCTTCCAGGGGCCCTAAACACAAGATTTATGGAATGGTTAAAAGTGCATGAAAATGGCCAATTTACTCACTCTGAGTTCTCAAAAAGGGTTTCTTCACCCCGGGAAGTTAATTAAATACCATTTGGAGGCATTTAATGTTCGAGCAAAAACGGCTGATTTTCGACAAAAGAGATAACACCCCCCCATTACGTCATGCTTCAGAAATGTGGAAAATGGTCCTTTTTCAAATGTTTTATTTTTGAACGTCAGTTCACATTTGTAGGTGGATCATCAGTGTTAGACCTAAAATTAGCATGTTTAAAGTGATTTTCATGCTTCCAGGGGCTCGGGAAGTTAATTAAATACAATTTGGAGGCATTTAATGTTCGAGCAAAAACGGCTGATTTTCGACAAAAGAGATAACCCCCCCCATTACGTCATGCTTCAGAAATGTGGAAAATGGTCCGTTTTCAAATGTTTTATTTTTGAACGTCAGTTCACATTTGTAGGTGGATCATCAGTGTTAGAGCTAAAATTAGCATGTTTAAAGTGATTTTCATGCTTCCAGGGGCTCGGGAAGTGAAATAAATACCATTTGGAGGCATTTAATGTTCGAGCAAAAACGGCTGATTTTCGACAAAAGAGATAACACCCCCCCATTACGTCATGCTTCAGAAATGTGGAAAATGGTCCGTTTTCAAATGTTTTATTTTTGAACGTCAGTTCACATTTGTAGGTGGATCATCAGTGTTAGAGCTAAAATTAGCATGTTTAAAGTGATTTTCATGCTTCCAGGGGCCCTAAACACAAGATTTATGGAATGGTTAAAAGTGCATGAAAATGGCCAATTTACTCACTCTGAGTTCTCAAAAAGGGTTTCTTCACCCCAGGAAGTTAATTAAATACCATTTGGAGGCATGTAATGTTCGAGCAAAAACGGCTGATTTTCGACAAAAGAGATAACACCCCCCCATTACGTCATGCTTCAGAAATGTGGAAAATGGTCCGTTTTCAAATGTTTTATTTTTGAACGTCAGTTCACATTTGTAGGTGGATCATCAGTGTTAGAGCTAAAATTAGCATGTTTAAAGTGATTTTCATGCTTCCAGGGGCTCGGGAAGTTAATTAAATACCATTTGGAGGCATTTAATGTTCGAGCAAAAACGGCTGGTTTTCGACAAAAGAGATAACACCCCCCCATTACGTCATGCTTAAGAAATGTGGAAAATGGTCCGTTTTCAAATGTTTTATTTTTGAACGTCAGTTCACATTTGTAGGTGGATCATCAGTGTTAGAGCTAAAATTAGCATGTTTAAAGTGATTTTCATGCTTCCAGGGGCCCTAAACACAAGATTTATGGAATGGTTAAAAGTGCATGAAAATGGCCAATTACTCACTCTGAGTTCTCAAAAAGGGTTTCTTCACCCCGGGAAGTTAATTAAAAACCATTTGGAGGCATTTAATGTTCGAGCAAATACGGCTGATTTTCGACAAAAGAGATAACACCCCCCCATTACGTCATGCTTCAGAAATGTGGAAAATGCTCCGTTTTCAAATGTTTTATTTTTGAACGTCAGTTCACATTTGTAGGTGGATCATCAGTGTGAGAGCTAAAATTAGCATGTTTAAAGTGATTTTCATGCTTCCAAGGGCTTGGGAAGTTAATTAAATTCCATTTGGAGGCATTTAATGTTCGAGCAAAAACGGCTGATTTTCGACAAAAGAGATAACACCCCCCCATTACGTCATGCTTCAGAAATGTGGAAAATGGTCCGTTTTCAAATGTTTTATTTTTGAACGTCAGTTCACATTTGTAGGTGGATCATCAGTGTTAGAGCTAAAATTAGCATGTTTAAAGTGATTTTCATGCTTCCAGGGGCCCTAAACACAAGATTTATGGAATGGTTAAAAGTGCATGAAAATGGCCAATTTACTCACTCTGAGTTCTCAAAAAGGGTTTCTTCACCCCAGGAAGTTAATTAAATACCATTTGGAGGCATGTAATGTTCGAGCAAAAACGGCTGATTTTCGACAAAAGAGATAACACCCCCCCATTACGTCATGCTTCAGAAATGTGGAAAATGGTCCGTTTTCAAATGTTTTATTTTTGAACGTCAGTTCACATTTGTAGGTGGATCATCAGTGTTAGAGCTAAAATTAGCATGTTTAAAGTGATTTTCATGCTTCCAGGGGCTCGGGAAGTTAATTAAATACCATTTGGAGGCATTTAATGTTCGAGCAAAAACGGCTGGTTTTTGACAAAAGAGATAACACCCCCCCATTACGTCATGCTTAAGAAATGTGGAAAATGGTCCGTTTTCAAATGTTTTATTTTTGAACGTCAGTTCACATTTGTAGGTGGATCATCAGTGTTAGAGCTAAAATTAGCATGTTTAAAGTGATTTTCATGCTTCCAGGGGCCCTAAACACAAGATTTATGGAATGGTTAAAAGTGCATGAAAATGGCCAATTACTCACTCTGAGTTCTCAAAAAGGGTTTCTTCACCCCGGGAAGTTAATTAAATACCATTTGGAGGCATTTAATGTTCGAGCAAAAACAGCTGATTTTCGACAAAAGAGATAACAACCCCCCATTACGTCATGCTTCAGAAATGTGGAAAATGGTCCGTTTTCAAATGTTTTATTTTTGAACGTCAGTTCACATTTGTAGGTGGATCATCAGTGTTAGAGCTAAAATTAGCATGTTTAAAGTGATTTTCATGCTTTCAGGGGCTCAGGAAGTTAATTAAATACCATTTGGAGGCATTTAATGTTCGAGCAAAAACGGCTGATTTTCGACAAAAGAGATAACACCCCCCCATTACGTCATGCTTCAGAAATGTGGAAAATGGTCCGTTTTCAAATGTTTTATTTTTGAACGTCAGTTCACATTTGTAGGTGGATCATCAGTGTTAGAGCTAAAATTAGCATGTTTAAAGTGATTTTCATGCTTCCAGGGGCCCTAAACACAAGATTTATGAAATGGTTAAAAGTGCATGAAAATGGCCAATTACTCACTCTGAGTTCTCAAAAAGGGTTTCTTCACCCCGGGAAGTTAATTAAATACCATTTGGAGGCATTTAATGTTCGAGCAAATACGGCTGATTTTCGACAAAAGAGATAACACCCCCCCATTACGTCATGCTTCAGAAATGTGGAAAATGGTCCGTTTTCAAATGTTTTATTTTTGAACGTCAGTTCACATTTGTAGGTGGATCATCAGTGTGAGAGCTAAAATTAGCATGTTTAAAGTGATTTTCATGCTTCCAGGGGCTCGGGAAGTTAATAAAATACCATTTGGAGGCATTTAATGTTCGAGCAAAAACGGCTGATTTTCGACAAAAGAGATAACACCCCCCCATTACGTCATGCTTCAGAAATGTGGAAAATGGTCCGTTTTCAAATGTTTTATTTTTGAACGTCAGTTCACATTTGTAGGTGGATCATCAGTGTTAGAGCTAAAATTAGCATGTTTAAAGTAATTTTCATGCTTCCAGGGGCCCTAAACACAAGATTTATGGAATGGTTAAAAGTGCATGAAAATGGCCAATTTACTCACTCTGAGTTCTCAAAAAGGGTTTCTTCACCCCGGGAAGTTAATTAAATACCATTTGGAGGCATTTAATGTTCGAGCAAAAACGGCTGATTTTCGACAAAAGAGATAACACCCCCCCATTACGTCATGCTTCAGAAATGTGGAAAATGGTCCTTTTTCAAATGTTTTATTTTTGAACGTCAGTTCACATTTGTAGGTGGATCATCAGTGTTAGAGCTAAAATTAGCATGTTTAAAGTGATTTTCATGCTTCCAGGGGCTCGGGAAGTGAAATAAATACCATTTGGAGGCATTTAATGTTCGAGCAAAAACGGCTGATTTTCGACAAAAGAGATAACACCCTACCATTACGTCATGCTTCAGAAATGTGGAAAATGGTCCGTTTTCAAATGTTTTATTTTTGAACGTCAGTTCACATTTGTAGGTGGATCATCAGTGTTAGAGCTAAAATTAGCATGTTTAAAGTGATTTTCATGCTTCCAGGGGCCCTAAACACAAGATTTATGGAATGGTTAAAAGTGCATGAAAATGGCCAATTTACTCACTCTGAGTTCTCAAAAAGGGTTTCTTCACCCCGGGAAGTTAATTAAATACCATTTGGAGGCATTTAATGTTCAAGCAAAAACGGCTGATTTTCGACAAAAGAGATAACACCCCCCCATTACTTCATGCTTCAGAAATGTGGAAAATGGTCCTTTTTCAAATGTTTTATTTTTGAACGTCAGTTCACATTTGTAGGTGGATCATCAGTGTTAGAGCTAAAATTAGGATGTTTAAAGTGATTTTCATGCTTCCAGGGGCTCGGGAAGTTAATTAAATACCATTTGGAGGCATTTAATGTTCGAGCAAAAATGGCTGATTTTCGACAAAAGAGATAACACCCCCCATTACGTCATGCTTCAGAAATGTGGAAAATGGTCCGTTTTCAAATGTTTTATTTTTGAACGTCAGTTCACATTTATAGGTGGATCATCAGTGTTAGAGCTAACATTGGCATGTTTAAAGTGATTTTCATGCTTCCAGGGGCCCTAAACACAAGATTTATGGAATGGTTAAAAGTGCATGAAAATGGCCAATTTACTCACTCTGAGTTCTCAAAAAGGGTTTCTTCACCCCGGGAAGTTAATTAAATACCATTTGGAGGCATTTAATGTTCGAGCAAAAACGGCTGATTTTCGACAAAAGAGATAACACCCCCCATTACGTCATGCTTCAGAAATGTGGAAAATGGTCCGTTTTCAAATGTTCATTTCTGAACGTCAGTTCACATTTGTAGGTGGATCATCAGTGTTAGAGCTCAAATTAGCATGTTTAAAGTGATTTTCATGCTTCCAGGGGCTCGGGAAGTGAATTAAATACTATTTGGAGGCATTTAATGTTCAAGCAAAAACGGCTGATTTTCGACAAAAGAGATAACACCCCCCCATTACGTCATGCTTCAGAAATGTGGAAAATGGTCCGTTTTCAAATGTTTTATTTTTGAACGTCAGTTCACATTTGTAGGTGGATCATCAGTGTTAGAGCTAAAATTAGCATGTTTAAAGTGATTTTCATGCTTCCAGGGGCTCGGGAAGTTAATTAAATACCATTTGGAGGCATTTAATGTTCGAGCAAAAATGGCTGATTTTCGACAAAAGAGATAACACCCCCCATTACGTCATGCTTCAGAAATGTGGAAAATGGTCCATTTCAAATGTTTTATTTTTGAACGTCAGTTCACATTTATAGGTGGATCATCAGTGTTAGAGCTAACATTGGCATGTTTAAAGTGATTTTCATGCTTCCAGGGGCCCTAAACACAAGATTTATGGAATGGTTAAAAGTGCATGAAAATGGCCAATTTACTCACTCTGAGTTCTCAAAAAGGGTTTCGTCACCCCGGGAAGTTAATTAAATACCATTTGGAGGCATTTAATGTTCGAGCAAAAACTGCTGATTTTCGACAAAAGAGATAACACCCCCCCCATTACGTCATGCTTCAGAAATGTGGAAAATGGTCCGTTTTCAAATGTTTTATTTTTGAACGTCAGTTCACATTTGTAGGTGGATCATCAGTGTTAGAGCTAAAATTAGCATGTTTAAAGTGATTTTCATGCTTCCAGGGGCCCTAAACACAAGATTTATGGAATGGTTAAAAGTGCATGAAAATGGCCAATTTACTCACTCTGAGTTCTCAAAAAGGGTGTCTTCACCCAGGGAAGTTAATTAAATACCATTTGGAGGCATTTAATGTGCGAGCAAAAACGGCTGGTTTTCGACAAAAGAGATAACACCCCCCCATTACGTCATGCTTCAGAAATGTGGAAAATGGTCCGTTTTCAAATGTTTTATTTTTGAACGTCAGTTCACATTTGTAGGTGGATCATCAGTGTTAGAGCTAAAATTAGTATGTTTAAAGTGATTTTCATGCTTCCAGGGGCTCGGGAAGTTAAATAAATACCATTTGGAGGCATTTAATGTTCGAGCAAAAACGGCTGATTTTCGACAAAAGAGATAACACCCCCCATTACGTCATGCTTCAGAAATGTGGAAAATGGTCCGTTTTCAAATGTTTTATTTTTGAACGTCAGTTCACATTTGTAGGTGGATCATCAGTGTTAGAGCTAAAATTAGCATGTTTAAAGTGATTTTCATGCTTCCAGGGGCTCGTGAAGTTAAATAAATACCATTTGGAGGCATTTAATGTTCGAGCAAAAACGGCTGATTTTCGACAAAAGAGATAACACCCCCCCATTACGTCATGCTTCAGAAATGTGGAAAATGGTCCGTTTTCAAATGTTTTATTTTTGAACGTCAGTTCACATTTGTAGGTGGATCATCAGTGTTAGAGCTCAAATTAGCATGTTTAAAGTGATTTTCATGCTTCCAGGGGCTCGGGAAGTGAATTAAATACTATTTGGAGGCATTTAATGTTCAAGCAAAAACGGCTGATTTTCGACAAAAGAGATAACACCCCCCCATTACGTCATGCTTCAGAAATGTGGAAAATGGTCCGTTTTCAAATGTTTTATTTTTGAACGTCAGTTCACATTTGTAGGTGGATCATCAGTGTTAGAGCTAAAATTAGCATGTTTAAAGTGATTTTCATGCTTCCAGGAGCTCGGGAAGTTAATTAAATACCATTTGGAGGCATTTAATGTTCGAGCAAAAATGGCTGATTTTCGACAAAAGAGATAACACCCCCCCATTACGTCATGCTTCAGAAATGTGGAAAATGGTCCGTTTTCAAATGTTTTATTTTTGAACGTCAGTTCACATTTGTAGGTGGATCATCAGTGTTAGAGCTAACATTGGCATGTTTAAAGTGATTTTCATGCTTCCAGGGGCCCTAAACACAAGATTTATGGAATGGTTAAAAGTGCATGAAAATGGCCAATTTACTCACTCTGAGTTCTCAATAAGGGTTTCTTCACCCCGGGAAGTTAATTAAATACCATTTGGAGGCATTTAATGTTCGAGCAAAAACGGCTTATTTTTCGACAAAAGAGATAACACCCCCCCATTACGTCATGCTTCAGAAATGTGGAAAATGGTCCGTTTTCAAATGTTTTATTTTTGAACATCAGTTCACATTTGTAGGTGGATCATCAGTGTGAGAGCTAAAATTAGCATGTTTAAAGTGATTTTCATGCTTCCAAGGGCTCGGGAAGTTAATTAAATACCATTTGGAGGCATTTAATGTTCGAGCAAAAACGGCTGATTTTCGACAAAAGAGATAACACCCCCCCATTACGTCATGCTTCAGAAATGTGGAAAATGGTCCGTTTTCAAATGTTTTATTTTTGAACGTCAGTTCACATTTGTAGGTGGATCATCAGTGTTAGAGCTAAAATTAGCATGTTTAAAGTGATTTTCATGCTTCCAGGGGCCCTAAACACAAGATTTATGGAATGGTTAAAAGTGCATGAAAATGGCCAATTTACTCACTCTGAGTTCTCAAAAAGGGTTTCTTCACCCCAGGAAGTTAATTAAATACCATTTGGAGGCATGTAATGTTCGAGCAAAAACGGCTGATTTTCGACAAAAGAGATAACACCCCCCCATTACGTCATGCTTCAGAAATGTGGAAAATGGTCCGTTTTCAAATGTTTTATTTTTGAACGTCAGTTCACATTTGTAGGTGGATCATCAGTGTTAGAGGTAAAATTAGCATGTTTAAAGTGATTTTCATGCTTCCAGGGGCCCTAAACACAAGATTTATGGAATGGTTAAAAGTGCATGAAAATGGGCAATTACTCACTCTGAGTTCTCAAAAAGGGTTTCTTCACCCCGGGAAGTTAATTAAATACCATTTGGAGGCATTTAATGTTCGAGCAAAAACTGCTGATTTTCGACAAAAGAAATAACACCCCCCCATTACGTCATGCTTCAGAAATGTGGAAAATGGTCCGTTTTCAAATGTTTTATTTTTGAACGTCAGTTCACATTTGTAGGTGGATCATCAGTGTTAGAGCTAAAATTAGCATGTTTAAAGTGATTTTCATGCTTCCAGGAGCTCGGGAAGTTAATTAAATACCATTTGGAGGCATTTAATGTTCGAGCAAAAATGGCTGATTTTCGACAAAAGAGATAACACCCCCCCATTACGTCATGCTTCAGAAATGTGGAAAATGGTCAGTTTTCAAATGTTTTATTTTTGAACGTCAGTTCACATTTGTAGGTGGATCATCAGTGTTAGAGCTAACATTGGCATGTTTAAAGTGATTTTCATGCTTCCAGGGGACCTAAACACAAGATTTATGGAATGGTTAAAAGTGCATGAAAATGGCCAATTTACTCACTCTGAGTTCTCAAAAAGGGTTTCTTCACCCCGAGAAGTTAATTAAATACCATTTGGAGGCATTTAATGTTCGAGCAAAAACGGCTTATTTTTCGACAAAAGAGATAACACCCCCCCATTACGTCATGCTTCAGAAATGTGGAAAATGGTCCGTTTTCAAATGTTTTATTTTTGAACGTCAGTTCACATTTGTAGGTGGATCATCAGTGTGAGAGCTAAAATTAGCATGTTTAAAGTGATTTTCATGCTTCCAAGGGCTCGGGAAGTTAATTAAATACCATTTGGAGGCATTTAATGTTCGAGCAAAAACGGCTGATTTTCGACAAAAGAGATAACACCCCCCCATCACGTCATGCTTCAGAAATGTGGAAAATGGTCCGTTTTCAAATGTTTTATTTTTGAACCTCAGTTCACATTTGTAGGTGGATCATCAGTGTTAGAGCTAAAATTAGCATGTTTAAAGTGATTTTCATGCTTCCAGGGGCCCTAAACACAAGATTTATTCAATGGTTAAAAGTGCATGAAAATGGCCAATTTACTCACTCTGAGTTCTCAAAAGGGGTTTCTTCACCCCAGGAAGTTAATTAAATACCATTTGGAGGCATGTAATGTTCGAGCAAAAACGGCTGATTTTCGACAAAAGAGATAACACCCCCCCATTACGTCATGCTTCAGAAATGTGGAAAATGGTCCGTTTTCAAATGTTTTATTTTTGAACGTCAGTTCACATTTGTAGGTGGATCATCAGTGTTAGAGCTAAAATTAGCATGTTTAAAGTGATTTTCATGCTTCCAGGGGCCCTAAACACAAGATTTATGGAATGGTTAAAAGTGCATGAAAATGGCCAATTACTCACTCTGAGTTCTCAAAAAGGGTTTCTTCACCCCGGGAAGTTAATTAAATACCATTTGGAGGCATTTAATGTTCGAGCAAAAACAGCTGATTTTCGACAAAAGAGATAACAACCCCCCATTACGTCATGCTTCAGAAATGTGGAAAATGGTCCGTTTTCAAATGTTTTATTTTTGAACGTCAGTTCACATTTGTATGTGGATCATCAGTGTTAGAGCTAAAATTAGCATGTTTAAAGTGATTTTCATGCTTCCAGGGGCTCTGGAAGTGAATTAAATACTATTTGGCGGCATTTAATGTTTGAGCAAAAACGGCTGATTTTCGACAAAAGAGATAACACCCCCCCATTACGTCATGCTTCAGAAATGTGGAAAATGGTCCGTTTTCAAATGTTTGATTTTTGAACGTCAGTTCACATTTGTAGGTGGATCATCAGTGTTAGAGCTAACATTGGCATGTTTAAAGTGATTTTCATGCTTCCAGGGGCCCTAAACACAAGATTTATGGAATGGTTAAAAGTGCATGAAAATGGCCAATTTACTCACTCTGAGTTCTCAAAAAGGGTTTCGTCACCCCGGGAAGTTAATTAAATACCATTTGGAGGCATTTAATGTTCGAGCAAAAACGGCTGATTTTCGACAAAAGAGATAACCCCCCCCCATTACGTCATGCTTCAGAAATGTGGAAAATGGTCCGTTTTCAAATGTTTTATTTTTGAACGTCAGTTCACATTTGTAGGTGGATCATCAGTGTTAGAGCTAAAATTAGCATGTTTAAAGGGATTTTCATGCTTCCAGGGGCTCGGGAAGTTAAATAAATACCATTTGGAGGTATTTAATGTTCGAGCAAAAACGGCTGATTTTCGACAAAAGAGATAACACCCCCCCATTACGTCATGCTTCAGAAATGTGGAAAATGGTCCGTTTTCAAATGTTTCATTTCTGAACGTCAGTTCACATTTGTAGGTGGATCATCAGTGTTAGAGCTCAAATTAGCATGTTTAAAGTGATTTTCATGCTTCCAGGGGCTCGGGAAGTGAATTAAATACTATTTGGAGGCATTTAATGTTCAAGCAAAACGGCTGATTTTCGACAAAAGAGATAACACCCCCCCATTACGTCATGCTTCAGAAATGTGGAAAATGGTCCGTTTTCAAATGTTTTATTTTTGAACGTCAGTTCACATTTGTAGGTGGATCATCAGTGTTAGAGCTAAAATTAGGATGTTTAAAGTGATTTTCATGCTTCCAGGGGCTCGGGAAGTTAATTAAATACCATTTGGAGGCATTTAATGTTCGAGCAAAAATGGCTGATTTTCGACAAAAGAGATAACACCCCCCATTACGTCATGCTTCAGAAATGTGGAAAATGGTCCGTTTTCAAATGTTTTATTTTTGAACGTCAGTTCACATTTATAGGTGGATCATCAGTGTTAGAGCTAACATTGGCATGTTTAAAGTGATTTTCATGCTTCCAGGGGCCCTAAACACAAGATTTATGGAATGGTTAAAAGTGCATGAAAATGGCCAATTTACTCACTCTGAGTTCTCAAAAAGGGTTTCTTCACCCCGGGAAGTTAATTAAATACCATTTGGAGGCATTTAATGTTCGAGCAAAAACGGCTGATTTTCGACAAAAGAGATAACACCCCCCCATTACGTCATGCTTCAGAAATGTGGAAAATGGTCCGTTTTCAAATGTTTGATTTTTGAACGTCAGTTCACATTTGTAGGTGGATCATCAGTGTTAGAGCTAACATTGGCATGTTTAAAGTGATTTTCATGCTTCCAGGGGCCCTAAACACAAGATTTATGGAATGGTTAAAAGTGCATGAAAATGGCCAATTTACTCACTCTGAGTTCTCAAAAAGGGTTTCGTCACCCCGGGAAGTTAATTAAATACCATTTGGAGGCATTTAATGTTCGAGCAAAAACGGCTGATTTTCGACAAAAGAGATAACACCCCCCCCATTACGTCATGCTTCAGAAATGTGGAAAATGGTCCGTTTTCAAATGTTTTATTTTTGAACGTCAGTTCACATTTGTAGGTGGATCATCAGTGTTAGAGCTAAAATTAGCATGTTTAAAGGGATTTTCATGCTTTCAGGGGCTCGGGAAGTTAAATAAATACCATTTGGAGGTATTTAATGTTCGAGCAAAAACGGCTGATTTTCGACAAAAGAGATAACACCCCCCCCCATTACGTCATGCTTCAGAAATGTAGAAAATGGTCCGTTTTCAAATGTTTCATTTCTGAACGTCAGTTCACATTTGTAGGTGGATCATCGGTGTTAGAGCTCAAATTAGCATGTTTAAAGTGATTTTCATGCTTCCAGGGGCTCGGGAAGTGAATTAAATACTATTTGGAGGCATTTAATGTTCAAGCAAAAACGGCTGATTTTCGACAAAAGAGATAACACCCCCCCATTACGTCATGCTTCAGAAATGTGGAAAATGGTCCGTTTTCAAATGTTTTATTTTTGAACGTCAGTTCACATTTGTAGGTGGATCATCAGTGTTAGAGCTAAAATTAGGATGTTTAAAGTGATTTTCATGCTTCCAGGGGCCCTAAACACAAGATTTATGGAATGGTTAAAAGTGCATGAAAATGGCCAATTTACTCACTCTGAGTTCTCAAAAAGGGTTTCGTCACCCCGGGAAGTTAATTAAATACCATTTGGAGGCATTTAATGTTCGAGCAAAAACGGCTGATTTTCGACAAAAGAGATAACACCCCCCCATTACGTCATGCTTCAGAAATGTGGAAAATGGTCCGTTTTCAAATGTTTTATTTTTGAACGTCAGTTCACATTTGTAGGTGGATCATCAGTGTTAGAGCTAAAATTAGCATGTTTAAAGTGATTTTCATGCTTCCAGGGGCCCTAAACACAAGATTTATGGAATGGTTAAAAGTGCATGAAAATGGCCAATTTACTCACTCTGAGTTCTCAAAAAGGGTTTCTTCACCCAGGGAAGTTAATTAAATACCATTTGGAGGCATTTAATGTTTGAGCAAAAACGGCTGATTTTCGACAAAAGAGATAACACCCCCCCATTACGTCATGCTTCAGAAATGTGGAAAATGGTCCGTTTTCAAATGTTTTATTTTTGAACGTCAGTTCACATTTGTAGGTGGATCATCAGTGTTAGAGCTAAAATTGATATGTTTAAAGTGATTTTCATGCTTCCAGGGGCTCGGGAAGTTAAATAAATACCATTTGGAGGCATTTAATGTTCGAGCAAAAACGGCTGATTTTCGACAAAAGAGATAACACCCCCCATTACGTCATGCTTCAGAAATGTGGAAAATGGTCCGTTTTCAAATGTTTTATTTTTGAACGTCAGTTCACATTTGTAGGTGGATCATCAGTGTTAGAGCTAAAATTAGCATGTTTAAAGTGATTTTCATGCTTCCAGGGGCTCGGGAAGTTAAATAAATACCATTTGGAGGCATTTAATGTTCGAGCAAAAACGGCTGATTTTCGACAAAAGAGATAACACCCCCCCATTACGTCATGCTTCAGAAATGTGGAAAATGGTCCGTTTTCAAATGTTTTATTTTTGAACGTCAGTTCACATTTGTAGGTGGATCATCAGTGTTAGAGCTAAAATTAGCATGTTTAAAGTGATTTTCATGCTTCCAGGACCTCTAGAAGTTAATTAAATACCATTTGGAGGCATTTAATGTTCGAGCAAAAATGGCTGTTTTTCGACAAAAGAGATAACACCCCCCCATTACGTCATGCTTCAGAAATGTGGAAAATGGTCCGTTTTCAAATGTTTCATTTCTGAACGTCAGTTCACATTTGTAGGTGGATCATCAGTGTTAGAGCTAAAATTAGCATGTTTAAAGTGATTTTCATGCTTCCAGGGGCTCGGGAAGTGAATTAAATACTATTTGGAGGCATTTAATGTTCAAGCAAAAACGGCTGATTTTCGACAAAAGAGATAACACCCCCCCATTACGTCATGCTTCAGAAATGTGGAAAATGGTCCGTTTTCAAATGTTTTATTTTTGAACGTCAGTTCACATTTGTAGGTGGATCATCAGTGTTAGAGCTAAAATTAGGATGTTTAAAGTGATTTTCATGCTTCCAGGGGCTCGGGAAGTTAATTAAATACCATTTGGAGGCATTTAATGTTCGAGCAAAAATGGCTGATTTTCGACAAAAGAGATAACACCCCCCATTACGTCATGCTTCAGAAATGTGGAAAATGGTCCGTTTTCAAATGTTTTATTTTTGAACGTCAGTTCACATTTATAGGTGGATCATCAGTGTTAGAGCTAACATTGGCATGTTTAAAGTGATTTTCATGCTTCCAGGGGCCCTAAACACAAGATTTATGGAATGGTTAAAAGTGCATGAAAATGGCCAATTTACTCACTCTGAGTTCTCAAAAAGGGTTTCTTCACCCCGGGAAGTTAATTAAATACCATTTGGAGGCATTTAATGTTCGAGCAAAAACGGCTGATTTTCGACAAAAGAGATAACACCCCCCCATTACGTCATGCTTCAGAAATGTGGAAAATGGTCCGTTTTCAAATGTTTCATTTCTGAACGTCAGTTCACATTTGTAGGTGGATCATCAGTGTTAGAGCTCAAATTAGCATGTTTAAAGTGATTTTCATGCTTCCAGGGGCTCGGGAAGTGAATTAAATACTATTTGGAGGCATTTAATGTTCAAGCAAAAACGGCTGATTTTCGACAAAAGAGATAACACCCCCCCATTACGTCATGCTTCAGAAATGTGGAAAATGGTCCGTTTTCAAATGTTTTATTTTTGAACGTCAGTTCACATTTGTAGGTGGATCATCAGTGTTAGAGCTAAAATTAGGATGTTTAAAGTGATTTTCATGCTTCCAGGGGCTCGGGAAGTTAATTAAATACCATTTGGAGGCATTTAATGTTCGAGCAAAAATGGCTGATTTTCGACAAAAGAGATAACACCCCCCATTACGTCATGCTTCAGAAATGTGGAAAATGGTCCGTTTTCAAATGTTTTATTTTTGAACGTCAGTTCACATTTATAGGTGGATCATCAGTGTTAGAGCTAACATTGGCGTGTTTAAAGTGATTTTCATGCTTCCAGGGGCCCTAAACACAAGATTTATGGAATGGTTAAAAGTGCATGAAAATGGCCAATTTACTCACTCTGAGTTCTCAAAAAGGGTTTCTTCACCCCGGGAAGTTAATTAAATACCATTTGGAGGCATTTAATGTTCGAGCAAAAACGGCTGATTTTCGACAAAAGAGATAACACCCCCCCATTACGTCATGCTTCAGAAATGTGGAAAATGGTCCGTTTTCAAATGTTTTATTTTTGAACGTCAGTTCACATTTGTAGGTGGATCATCAGTGTTAGAGCTAAAATTAGCATGTTTAAAGTGATTTTCATGCTTCCAGGGGCTCGGGAAGTGAATTAAATACTATTTGGAGGCATTTAATGTTCAAGCAAAAACGGCTGATTTTCGACAAAAGAGATAACACCCCCCCATTACGTCATGCTTCAGAAATGTGGAAAATGGTCCGTTTTCAAATGTTTGATTTTTGAACGTCAGTTCACATTTGTAGGTGGATCATCAGTGTTAGAGCTAACATTGGCATGTTTAAAGTGATTTTCATGCTTCCAGGGGCCCTAAACACAAGATTTATGGAATGGTTAAAAGTGCATGAAAATGGCCAATTTACTCACTCTGAGTTCTCAAAAAGGGTTTCTTCACCCCGGGAAGTTAATTAAATACCATTTGGAGGCATTTAATGTTCGAGCAAAAACGGCTGATTTTCGACAAAAGAGATAACACCCCCCCATTACGTCATGCTTCAGAAATGTGGAAAATGGTCCGTTTTCAAATGTTTTATTTTTGAACGTCAGTTCACATTTGTAGGTGGATCATCAGTGTTAGAGCTAAAATTAGCATGTTTAAAGTGATTTTCATGCTTCCAGGGGCTCGGGAAGTGAATTAAATACTATTTGGAGGCATTTAATGTTCAAGCAAAAACGGCTGATTTTCGACAAAAGAGATAACACCCCCCCATTACGTCATGCTTCAGAAATGTGGAAAATGGTCCGTTTTCAAATGTTTTATTTTTGAACGTCAGTTCACATTTGTAGGTGGATCATCAGTGTTAGAGCTAAAATTAGCATGTTTAAAGTGATTTTCATGCTTCCAGGGGCCCTAAACACAAGATTTATGGAATGGTTAAAAGTGCATGAAAATGGCCAATTTACTCACTCTGAGTTCTCAAAAAGGGTGTCTTCACCCTGGGAAGTTAATTAAATACCATTTGGAGGCATTTAATGTGCGAGCAAAAACGGCTGGTTTTCGACAAAAGAGATAACACCCCCCCATTACGTCATGCTTCAGAAATGTGGAAAATGGTCCGTTTTCAAATGTTTTATTTTTGAACGTCAGTTCACATTTGTAGGTGGATCATCAGTGTTAGAGCTAAAAATAGTATGTTTAAAGTGATTTTCATGCTTCCAGGGGCTCGGGAAGTTAAATAAATACCATTTGGAGGCATTTAATGTTCGAGCAAAAACGGCTGATTTTCGACAAAAGAGATAACACCCCCCATTACGTCATGCTTCAGAAATGTGGAAAATGGTCCGTTTTCAAATGTTTTATTTTTGAACGTCAGTTCACATTTGTAGGTGGATCATCAGTGTTAGAGCTCAAATTAGCATGTTTAAAGTGATTTTCATGCTTCCAGGGGCTCGGGAAGTGAATTAAATACTATTTGGAGGCATTTAATGTTCAAGCAAAAACGGCTGATTTTCGACAAAAGAGATAACACCCCCCCATTACGTCATGCTTCAGAAATGTGGAAAATGGTCCGTTTTCGAATGTTTTATTTTTGAACGTCAGTTCACATTTGTAGGTGGATCATCAGTGTTAGAGCTAAAATTAGCATGTTTAAAGTGATTTTCATGCTTCCAGGAGCTCGGGAAGTTAATTAAATACCATTTGGAGGCATTTAATGTTCGAGCAAAAATGGCTGATTTTCGACAAAAGAGATAACACCCCCCCATTACGTCATGCTTCAGAAATGTGGAAAATGGTCCGTTTTCAAATGTTTTATTTTTGAACGTCAGTTCACATTTGTAGGTGGATCATCAGTGTTAGAGCTAACATTGGCATGTTTAAAGTGATTTTCATGCTTCCAGGGGCCCTAAACACAAGATTTATGGAATGGTTAAAAGTGCATGAAAATGGCCAATTTACTCACTCTGAGTTCTCAATAAGGGTTTCTTCACCCCGGGAAGTTAATTAAATACCATTTGGAGGCATTTAATGTTCGAGCAAAAACGGCTTATTTTTCGACAAAAGAGATAACACCCCCCCCCCATTACGTCATGCTTCAGAAATGTGGAAAATGGTCCGTTTTCAAATGTTTTATTTTTGAACATCAGTTCACATTTGTAGGTGGATCATCAGTGTGAGAGCTAAAATTAGCATGTTTAAAGTGATTTTCATGCTTCCAGGGGCTCGGGAAGTTAATTAAATACCATTTGGAGGCATTTAATGTTCGAGCAAAAACGGCTGGTTTTCGACAAAAGAGATAACACCCCCCCATTACGTCATGCTTAAGAAATGTGGAAAATGGTCCATTTTCAAATGTTTTATTTTTGAACGTCAGTTCACATTTGTAGGTGGATCATCAGTGTTAGAGCTAAAATTAGCATGTTTAAAGTGATTTTCATGCTTCCAGGGGCCCTAAACACAAGATTTATGGAATGGTTAAAAGTGCATGAAAATGGCCAATTTACTCACTCTGAGTTCTCAAAAAGGGTGTCTTCACCCTGGGAAGTTAATTAAATACCATTTGGAGGCATTTAATGTGCGAGCAAAAACGGCTGGTTTTCGACAAAAGAGATAACACCCCCCCATTACGTCATGCTTCAGAAATGTGGAAAATGGTCCGTTTTCAAATGTTTTATTTTTGAACGTCAGTTCACATTTGTAGGTGGATCATCAGTGTTAGAGCTAAAAATAGTATGTTTAAAGTGATTTTCATGCTTCCAGGGGCTCGGGAAGTTAAATAAATACCATTTGGAGGCATTTAATGTTCGAGCAAAAACGGCTGATTTTCGACAAAAGAGATAACACCCCCCATTACGTCATGCTTCAGAAATGTGGAAAATGGTCCGTTTTCAAATGTTTTATTTTTGAACGTCAGTTCACATTTGTAGGTGGATCATCAGTGTTAGAGCTCAAATTAGCATGTTTAAAGTGATTTTCATGCTTCCAGGGGCTCGGGAAGTGAATTAAATACTATTTGGAGGCATTTAATGTTCAAGCAAAAACGGCTGATTTTCGACAAAAGAGATAACACCCCCCCATTACGTCATGCTTCAGAAATGTGGAAAATGGTCCGTTTTCGAATGTTTTATTTTTGAACGTCAGTTCACATTTGTAGGTGGATCATCAGTGTTAGAGCTAAAATTAGCATGTTTAAAGTGATTTTCATGCTTCCAGGAGCTCGGGAAGTTAATTAAATACCATTTGGAGGCATTTAATGTTCGAGCAAAAATGGCTGATTTTCGACAAAAGAGATAACACCCCCCCATTACGTCATGCTTCAGAAATGTGGAAAATGGTCCGTTTTCAAATGTTTTATTTTTGAACGTCAGTTCACATTTGTAGGTGGATCATCAGTGTTAGAGCTAACATTGGCATGTTTAAAGTGATTTTCATGCTTCCAGGGGCCCTAAACACAAGATTTATGGAATGGTTAAAAGTGCATGAAAATGGCCAATTTACTCACTCTGAGTTCTCAATAAGGGTTTCTTCACCCCGGGAAGTTAATTAAATACCATTTGGAGGCATTTAATGTTCGAGCAAAAACGGCTTATTTTTCGACAAAAGAGATAACACCCCCCCCATTACGTCATGCTTCAGAAATGTGGAAAATGGTCCGTTTTCAAATGTTTTATTTTTGAACATCAGTTCACATTTGTAGGTGGATCATCAGTGTGAGAGCTAAAATTAGCATGTTTAAAGTGATTTTCATGCTTCCAGGGGCTCGGGAAGTTAATTAAATACCATTTGGAGGCATTTAATGTTCGAGCAAAAACGGCTGGTTTTCGACAAAAGAGATAACACCCCCCCATTACGTCATGCTTCAGAAATGTGGAAAATGGTCCGTTTTCAAATGTTTGATTTTTGAACGTCAGTTCACATTTGTAGGTGGATCATCAGTGTTAGAGCTAACATTGGCATGTTTAAAGTGATTTTCATGCTTCCAGGGGCCCTAAACACAAGATTTATGGAATGGTTAAAAGTGCATGAAAATGGCCAATTTACTCACTCTGAGTTCTCAAAAAGGGTTTCTTCACCCCGGGAAGTTAATTAAATACCATTTGGAGGCATTTAATGTTCGAGCAAAAACGGCTGATTTTCGACAAAAGAGATAACACCCCCCCATTACGTCATGCTTCAGAAATGTGGAAAATGGTCCGTTTTCAAATGTTTTATTTTTGAACGTCAGTTCACATTTGTAGGTGGATCATCAGTGTTAGAGCTAAAATTAGCATGTTTAAAGTGATTTTCATGCTTCCAGGGGCTCGGGAAGTGAATTAAATACTATTTGGAGGCATTTAATGTTCAAGCAAAAACGGCTGATTTTCGACAAAAGAGATAACACCCCCCCATTACGTCATGCTTCAGAAATGTGGAAAATGGTCCGTTTTCAAATGTTTTATTTTTGAACGTCAGTTCACATTTGTAGGTGGATCATCAGTGTTAGAGCTAAAATTAGCATGTTTAAAGTGATTTTCATGCTTCCAGGGGCCCTAAACACAAGATTTATGGAATGGTTAAAAGTGCATGAAAATGGCCAATTTACTCACTCTGAGTTCTCAAAAAGGGTGTCTTCACCCTGGGAAGTTAATTAAATACCATTTGGAGGCATTTAATGTGCGAGCAAAAACGGCTGGTTTTCGACAAAAGAGATAACACCCCCCCATTACGTCATGCTTCAGAAATGTGGAAAATGGTCCGTTTTCAAATGTTTTATTTTTGAACGTCAGTTCACATTTGTAGGTGGATCATCAGTGTTAGAGCTAAAAATAGTATGTTTAAAGTGATTTTCATGCTTCCAGGGGCTCGGGAAGTTAAATAAATACCATTTGGAGGCATTTAATGTTCGAGCAAAAACGGCTGATTTTCGACAAAAGAGATAACACCCCCCATTACGTCATGCTTCAGAAATGTGGAAAATGGTCCGTTTTCAAATGTTTTATTTTTGAACGTCAGTTCACATTTGTAGGTGGATCATCAGTGTTAGAGCTCAAATTAGCATGTTTAAAGTGATTTTCATGCTTCCAGGGGCTCGGGAAGTGAATTAAATACTATTTGGAGGCATTTAATGTTCAAGCAAAAACGGCTGATTTTCGACAAAAGAGATAACACCCCCCCATTACGTCATGCTTCAGAAATGTGGAAAATGGTCCGTTTTCGAATGTTTTATTTTTGAACGTCAGTTCACATTTGTAGGTGGATCATCAGTGTTAGAGCTAAAATTAGCATGTTTAAAGTGATTTTCATGCTTCCAGGAGCTCGGGAAGTTAATTAAATACCATTTGGAGGCATTTAATGTTCGAGCAAAAATGGCTGATTTTCGACAAAAGAGATAACACCCCCCCATTACGTCATGCTTCAGAAATGTGGAAAATGGTCCGTTTTCAAATGTTTTATTTTTGAACGTCAGTTCACATTTGTAGGTGGATCATCAGTGTTAGAGCTAACATTGGCATGTTTAAAGTGATTTTCATGCTTCCAGGGGCCCTAAACACAAGATTTATGGAATGGTTAAAAGTGCATGAAAATGGCCAATTTACTCACTCTGAGTTCTCAATAAGGGTTTCTTCACCCCGGGAAGTTAATTAAATACCATTTGGAGGCATTTAATGTTCGAGCAAAAACGGCTTATTTTTCGACAAAAGAGATAACACCCCCCCCCCATTACGTCATGCTTCAGAAATGTGGAAAATGGTCCGTTTTCAAATGTTTTATTTTTGAACATCAGTTCACATTTGTAGGTGGATCATCAGTGTGAGAGCTAAAATTAGCATGTTTAAAGTGATTTTCATGCTTCCAGGGGCTCGGGAAGTTAATTAAATACCATTTGGAGGCATTTAATGTTCGAGCAAAAACGGCTGGTTTTCGACAAAAGAGATAACACCCCCCCATTACGTCATGCTTAAGAAATGTGGAAAATGGTCCATTTTCAAATGTTTTATTTTTGAACGTCAGTTCACATTTGTAGGTGGATCATCAGTGTTAGAGCTAAAATTAGCATGTTTAAAGTGATTTTCATGCTTCCAGGGGCCCTAAACACAAGATTTATGGAATGGTTAAAAGTGCATGAAAATGGCCAATTTACTCACTCTGAGTTCTCAAAAAGGGTGTCTTCACCCTGGGAAGTTAATTAAATACCATTTGGAGGCATTTAATGTGCGAGCAAAAACGGCTGGTTTTCGACAAAAGAGATAACACCCCCCCATTACGTCATGCTTCAGAAATGTGGAAAATGGTCCGTTTTCAAATGTTTTATTTTTGAACGTCAGTTCACATTTGTAGGTGGATCATCAGTGTTAGAGCTAAAAATAGTATGTTTAAAGTGATTTTCATGCTTCCAGGGGCTCGGGAAGTTAAATAAATACCATTTGGAGGCATTTAATGTTCGAGCAAAAACGGCTGATTTTCGACAAAAGAGATAACACCCCCCATTACGTCATGCTTCAGAAATGTGGAAAATGGTCCGTTTTCAAATGTTTTATTTTTGAACGTCAGTTCACATTTGTAGGTGGATCATCAGTGTTAGAGCTCAAATTAGCATGTTTAAAGTGATTTTCATGCTTCCAGGGGCTCGGGAAGTGAATTAAATACTATTTGGAGGCATTTAATGTTCAAGCAAAAACGGCTGATTTTCGACAAAAGAGATAACACCCCCCCATTACGTCATGCTTCAGAAATGTGGAAAATGGTCCGTTTTCGAATGTTTTATTTTTGAACGTCAGTTCACATTTGTAGGTGGATCATCAGTGTTAGAGCTAAAATTAGCATGTTTAAAGTGATTTTCATGCTTCCAGGAGCTCGGGAAGTTAATTAAATACCATTTGGAGGCATTTAATGTTCGAGCAAAAATGGCTGATTTTCGACAAAAGAGATAACACCCCCCCATTACGTCATGCTTCAGAAATGTGGAAAATGGTCCGTTTTCAAATGTTTTATTTTTGAACGTCAGTTCACATTTGTAGGTGGATCATCAGTGTTAGAGCTAACATTGGCATGTTTAAAGTGATTTTCATGCTTCCAGGGGCCCTAAACACAAGATTTATGGAATGGTTAAAAGTGCATGAAAATGGCCAATTTACTCACTCTGAGTTCTCAATAAGGGTTTCTTCACCCCGGGAAGTTAATTAAATACCATTTGGAGGCATTTAATGTTCGAGCAAAAACGGCTTATTTTTCGACAAAAGAGATAACACCCCCCCCATTACGTCATGCTTCAGAAATGTGGAAAATGGTCCGTTTTCAAATGTTTTATTTTTGAACATCAGTTCACATTTGTAGGTGGATCATCAGTGTGAGAGCTAAAATTAGCATGTTTAAAGTGATTTTCATGCTTCCAGGGGCTCGGGAAGTTAATTAAATACCATTTGGAGGCATTTAATGTTCGAGCAAAAACGGCTGGTTTTCGACAAAAGAGATAACACCCCCCCATTACGTCATGCTTAAGAAATGTGGAAAATGGTCCGTTTTCAAATGTTTTATTTTTGAACGTCAGTTCACATTTGTAGGTGGATCATCAGTGTTAGAGCTAAAATTAGCATGTTTAAAGTGATTTTCATGCTTCCAGGGGCCCTAAACACAAGATTTATGGAATGGTTAAAAGTGCATGAAAATGGCCAATTACTCACTCTGAGTTCTCAAAAAGGGTTTCTTCACCCCGGGAAGTTAATTAAATACCATTTGGAGGCATTTAATGTTCGAGCAAAAACGGCTGATTTTCGACAAAAGAGATAACACCCCCCGATTACGTCATGCTTCAGAAATGTGGAAAATGGTCCGTTTTCAAATGTTTTATTTTTAAACGTCAGTTCACATTTGTAGGTGGATCATCAGTGTTAGAGCTAAAATTAGCATGTTTAAAGTGATTTTCATGCTTCCAGGAGCTCGGGAAGTTAATTAAATACCATTTGGAGGCATTTAATGTTCGAGCAAAAATGGCTGATTTTCGACAAAAGAGATAACACCCCCCCATTACGTCATGCTTCAGAAATGTGGAAAATGGTCAGTTTTCAAATGTTTTATTTTTGAACGTCAGTTCACATTTGTAGGTGGATCATCAGTGTTAGAGCTAACATTGGCATGTTTAAAGTGATTTTCATGCTTCCAGGGGACCTAAACACAAGATTTATGGAATGGTTAAAAGTGCATGAAAATGGCCAATTTACTCACTCTGAGTTCTCAAAAAGGGTTTCTTCACCCCGGGAAGTTAATTAAATACCATTTGGAGGCATTTAATGTTCGAGCAAAAACGACTTATTTTTCGACAAAAGAGATAACACCCCCCCATTACGTCATGCTTCAGAAATGTGGAAAATGGTCCGTTTTCAAATGTTTTATTTTTGAACGTCAGTTCACATTTGTAGGTGGATCATCAGTGTGAGAGCTAAAATTAGCATGTTTAAAGTGATTTTCATGCTTCCAAGGGCTCGGGAAGTTAATTAAATACCATTTGGAGGCATTTAATGTTCGAGCAAAAACGGCTGATTTTCGACAAAAGAGATAACACCCCCCCATTACGTCATGCTTCAGAAATGTGGAAAATGGTCCGTTTTCAAATGTTTTATTTTTGAACGTCAGTTCACATTTGTAGGTGGATCATCAGTGTTAGAGCTAAAATTAGCATGTTTAAAGTGATTTTCATGCTTCCAGGGGCCCTAAACACAAGATTTATGGAATGGTTAAAAGTGCATGAAAATGGCCAATTTACTCACTCTGAGTTCTCAAAAAGGGTTTCTTCACCCCAGGAAGTTAATTAAATACCATTTGGAGGCATGTAATGTTCGAGCAAAAACAGCTGATTTTCGACAAAAGAGATAACACCCCCCCATTACGTCATGCTTCAGAAATGTGGAAAATGGTCCGTTTTCAAATGTTTTATTTTTGAACGTCAGTTCACATTTGTAGGTGGATCATCAGTGTTAGAGCTAAAATTAGCATGTTTAAAGTGATTTTCATGCTTCCAGGAGCTCGGGAAGTTAATTAAATACCATTTGGAGGCATTTAATGTTCGAGCAAAAATGGCTGATTTTCGACAAAAGAGATAACACCCCCCCATTACGTCCTGCTTCACAAATGTGGAAAATGGTCCGTTTTCAAATGTTTTATTTTTGAACGTCAGTTCACATTTGTAGGTGGATCATCAGTGTTAGAGCTAAAATTAGCATGTTTAAAGTGATTTTCATGCTTCCAGGGGCTCGGGAAGTGAATTAAATACTATTTGGAGGCATTTAATGTTCAAGCAAAAACGGCTGATTTTCGACAAAAGAGATAACACCCCCCCATTACGTCATGCTTCAGAAATGTGGAAAATGGTCCGTTTTCAAATGTTTGATTTTTGAACGTCAGTTCACATTTGTAGGTGGATCATCAGTGTTAGAGCTAACATTGGCATGTTTAAAGTGATTTTCATGCTTCCAGGGGCCCTAAACAGAAGATTTATGGAATGGTTAAAAGTGCATGAAAATGGCCAATTTACTCACTCTGAGTTCTCAAAAAGGGTTTCGTCACCCCGGGAAGTTAATTAAATACCATTTGGAGGCATTTAATGTTCGAGCAAAAACGGCTGATTTTCGACAAAAGAGATAACACCCCCCCCCCATTACGTCATGCTTCAGAAATGTGGAAAATGGTCCGTTTTCAAATGTTTTATTTTTGAACGTCAGTTCACATTTGTAGGTGGATCATCAGTGTTAGAGCTAAAATTAGCATGTTTAAAGTGATTTTCATGCTTCCAGGGGCCCTAAACACAAGATTTATGGAATGGTTAAAAGTGCATGAAAATGGCCAATTTACTCACTCTGAGTTCTCAAAAAGGGTGTCTTCACCCTGGGAAGTTAATTAAATACCATTTGGAGGCATTTAATGTGCGAGCAAAAACGGCTGGTTTTCGAAAAAAGAGATAACACCCCCCCATTACGTCATGCTTCAGAAATGTGGAAAATGGTCCGTTTTCAAATGTTTTATTTTTGAACGTCAGTTCACATTTGTAGGTGGATCATCAGTGTTAGAGCTAAAATTAGTATGTTTAAAGTGATTTTCATGCTTCCAGGGGCTCGGGAAGTTAAATAAATACCATTTGGAGGCATTTAATGTTCGAGCAAAAACGGCTGATTTTCGACAAAAGAGATAACACCCCCCATTACGTCATGCTTCAGAAATGTGGAAAATGGTCCGTTTTCAAATGTTTTATTTTTGAACGTCAGTTCACATTTGTAGGTGGATCATCAGTGTTAGAGCTAAAATTAGCATGTTTAAAGTGATTTTCATGCTTCCAGGGGCTCGGGAAGTGAAATAAATACCATTTGGAGGCATTTAATGTTCGAGCAAAAACGGCTGGTTTTCGACAAAAGAGATAACACCCCCCCATTACGTCATGCTTAAGAAATGTGGAAAATGGTCCGTATTCAAATGTTTTATTTTTGAACGTCAGTTCACATTTGTAGGTGGATCATCAGTGTTAGAGCTAAAATTAGCATGTTTAAAGTGATTTTCATGCTTCCAGGGGCCCTAAACACAAGATTTATGGAATGGTTAAAAGTGCATGAAAATGGCCAATTACTCACTCTGAGTTCTCAAAAAGGGTTTCTTCACCCCGGGAAGTTAATTAAATACCATTTGGAGGCATTTAATGTTCGAGCAAAAACAGCTGATTTTCGACAAAAGAGATAACACCCCCCATTACGTCATGCTTCAGAAATGTGGAAAATGGTCCGTTTTCAAATGTTTTATTTTTGAACGTCAGTTCACATTTGTAGGTGGATCATCAGTGTGAGAGCTAAAATTAGCATGTTTAAAGTGATTTTCATGCTTCCAAGGGCTCGGGAAGTTAATTAAATACCATTTGGAGGCATTTAATGTTCGAGCAAAAACGGCTGATTTTCGACAAAAGAGATAACACCCCCCCATTACGTCATGCTTCAGAAATGTGGAAAATGGTCCGTTTTCAAATGTTTTATTTTTGAACGTCAGTTCACATTTGTAGGTGGATCATCAGTGTTAGAGCTAAAATTAGCATGTTTAAAGTGATTTTCATGCTTCCAGGGGCCCTAAACACAAGATTTATGGAATGGTTAAAAGTGCATGAAAATGGCCAATTTACTCACTCTGAGTTCTCAAAAAGGGTTTCGTCACCCCGGGAAGTTAATTAAATACCATTTGGAGGCATTTAATGTTCGAGCAAAAACGGCTGATTTTCGACAAAAGAGATAACACCCCCCCCCATTACGTCATGCTTCAGAAATGTGGAAAATGGTCCGTTTTCAAATGTTTTATTTTTGAACGTCAGTTCACATTTGTAGGTGGATCATCAGTGTTAGAGCTAAAATTAGCATGTTTAAAGTGATTTTCATGCTTCCAGGGGCCCTAAACACAAGATTTATGGAATGGTTAAAAGTGCATGAAAATGGCCAATTTACTCACTCTGAGTTCTCAAAAAGGGTGTCTTCACCCTGGGAAGTTAATTAAATACCATTTGGAGGCATTTAATGTGCGAGCAAAAACGGCTGGTTTTCGAAAAAAGAGATAACACCCCCCCATTACGTCATGCTTCAGAAATGTGGAAAATGGTCCGTTTTCAAATGTTTTATTTTTGAACGTCAGTTCACATTTGTAGGTGGATCATCAGTGTTAGAGCTAAAATTAGTATGTTTAAAGTGATTTTCATGCTTCCAGGGGCTCGGGAAGTTAAATAAATACCATTTGGAGGCATTTAATGTTCGAGCAAAAACGGCTGATTTTCGACAAAAGAGATAACACCCCCCATTACGTCATGCTTCAGAAATGTGGAAAATGGTCCGTTTTCAAATGTTTTATTTTTGAACGTCAGTTCACATTTGTAGGTGGATCATCAGTGTTAGAGCTAAAATTAGCATGTTTAAAGTGATTTTCATGCTTCCAGGGGCTCGGGAAGTGAAATAAATACCATTTGGAGGCATTTAATGTTCGAGCAAAAACGGCTGGTTTTCGACAAAAGAGATAACACCCCCCCATTACGTCATGCTTAAGAAATGTGGAAAATGGTCCGTATTCAAATGTTTTATTTTTGAACGTCAGTTCACATTTGTAGGTGGATCATCAGTGTTAGAGCTAAAATTAGCATGTTTAAAGTGATTTACATGCTTCCAGGGGCCCTAAACACAAGATTTATGGAATGGTTAAAAGTGCATGAAAATGGCCAATTACTCACTCTGAGTTCTCAAAAAGGGTTTCTTCACCCCGGGAAGTTAATTAAATACCATTTGGAGGCATTTAATGTTCGAGCAAAAATGGCTGATTTTCGACAAAAGAGATAACACCCCCCCATTACGTCATGCTTCAGAAATGTGGAAAATGGTCAGTTTTCAAATGTTTTATTTTTGAACGTCAGTTCACATTTGTAGGTGGATCATCAGTGTTAGAGCTAACATTGGCATGTTTAAAGTGATTTTCATGCTTCCAGGAGCTCGGGAAGTTAATTAAATACCATTTGGAGGCATTTAATGTTCAAGCAAAAATGGCTGATTTTCGACAAAAGAGATAACACCCCCCCATTACGTCATGCTTCAGAAATGTGGAAAATGGTCCGTTTTCAAATGTTTTATTTTTGAACGTCAGTTCACATTTGTAGGTGGATCATCAGTTTTAGAATTTTAAAATTGTAACTGTTCATTACTTCAGCGCGAGATTCGCTTTGCGCTGAAGCTGCTATAAACATTTCTAAGGCGCGGTGCAGCCGATTTGCGGGCTGACACCGGCTTTTCACACACTTGACGCGCCATCTTGCGCTGAGGAACGGGTCGCGTTCTAGTTGTTGGACGCCTCCCGCCTCCCGCCCTCCTCGCTTATTTAAATCCCCAGCACTAGTTGATCGGTGATTGCTACTAATCTACCCCTGAGGCGGAAAGCCGGGGGCTCATACTCTCGAACCGCGCTATTGATTGTCATTGTGAATGTTTACTTGGTATTAAGGACTGTATATATTTTAAACGGAATTTTTAGAATTTTAAAATTGTAACTGTTCATTACTTCAGCGCGAGATTCGCTTCGCGCTGAAGCTGCTATAAACATTTCTAAGGCGCGGTGCAGCCGATTTGCGGGCTGACACCGGCTTTTCACACACTTGACGCGCCATCTTGCGCTGAGGAACGGGTCGCGTTCTAGTTGTTGGACGCCTCCCGCCTCCCGCCCTCCTCGCTTATTTAAATCCCCAGCACTAGTTGATCGGTGATTGCTACTAATCTACCCCTGAGGCGGAAAGCCGGGGGCTCATACTCTCGAACCGCGCTATTGATTGTCATTGTGAATGTTTACTTGGTATTAAGGACTGTATATATTTTAAACGGAATTTTTAGAATTTTAAAATTGTAACTGTTCATTACTTCAGCGCGAGATTCGCTTCGCGCTGAAGCTGCTATAAACATTTCTAAGGCGCGGTGCAGCCGATTTGCGGGCTGACACCGGCTTTTCACACACTTCACGCGCCATCTTGCGCTGAGGAACGGGTCGCGTTCTAGTTGTTGGACGCCTCCCGCCATCCTCATTACGCACGAGATCTGGGGATAAAACTAACATGTCAACCCGTCCGCGCAGCGGGCGGGCGCAGCGGGCGCGCCGGCGGCGCGCCGAAGGCGCGCCAAAGGCAAGCCCGTCTGCGGCCGTCCGCGGCAGATCGGGGCACGGGGCCAGAACCCCTGTTCATTCCACCCCGACTGCCATTAACAACATGACTCACAGGAAGTATACCACTAAGGATTTGCTGGACTTACGTCCCAATGTTAAAGACAGCTGTCGCCATAGTCTGTCAGTAGATTCTCCTACGAAGAATTGTGCATCCTGTCACTTTACGATTAAGGAGAGAAATAATGGTGAGTCTAGAGGGAAGATTTTGAAAATGTCACTACTCAACTGCAGATCCCTCAAAAAACACAGATTAGAGATACATGATCTTGTGGTGGATGGTGAGCTCGATGTGCTCTTTCTAACAGAGACGTGGCTTGACACAGCCTCGACTCCAGAAACCTTGGAGGCGGTCCCGATTGGATACAGCTTGCTTAGAATCGACAGAGAAAAACAGATAGGAGGAGGACTTGCTATAATTCATAAATGCGACCTACACTGCACGTTAGAGAAGACTACCTTGCCGAACAGTGAGAGTGGATTCTTTGCGATTAAAACTAGCTCCAAAAGCAATATTAATGGACTTTTAGTATATAGGCCCCCTGGTAAGTCCTCTCAATTTGCTACTCAGTTGACAGAATTAATAACACAACATGTGCTCCGACATAAGAAATTTCTTATTTTAGGAGACCTCAATTTTCATTTTGAAGATCGCAAATGTAGGGAGGCACAGGCCGTGATACAGGCTCTGAAACCATTATCTCTAACACTGCAATCTACATCTCCTTCTCATCAACTTGGTCATCTTCTTGACCCGGTTTTTGCTAACTGGGAGGATCTTAAAATAAACACCCCGGTGCAAATTACATGGTCCGATCATTTTGTTATCCCCTTTGAAGTGGAAAATGTTCTACAGGAATGCAGTACGACCCACTCTAATGTGTCCAATTCTAGACCCTTAAAACGCAGAGACTGGAAGAACTTCACAGAGGAAAAGTTTAAATCTGCCCTGTGTAGAGATCCTCCTCCTTCTAACGACACTCTGCTCAAGGCTTGGGAGGACTATGAAAAATGGATGTCCAAAGCTCTGGACACAGTAGCACCATGGACATCTAAACCCCCTGTCAGAAAGACTCAAACTGCTCCTTGGTTCTCTAAAGAACTTCAGGAAGCTAAAGCTAAATGTAAAAATATTGAACGTGGATGGAGAAAAAACTATGATCCAGAGGACAAGAAAAAATACAAAAAGGAATTAAAAATGTATCACAAACTTATAAGAGCAGCGAAAGGTGAGCATTTTAAAGAACGTATTGAATCCGCAAAAAACCCTACTAAGGAACTTTTTTCAATATATAAAGAGCTGACGGTGCCCACCAGACTTGAGGCTCAAGACACATACTCTAATGAGCTATGTGATGAGATTGCGGACTTCTTTGTGAAAAAAGTAGAGCTAATACATGCCACTTTCACAGCCAGCTCCCACGACTCTCAACCCATAGTGAGAATTGCTCCCGTTACCAAGCTCCAGCTAACTAGTTTCTCAGTCCCTAAGAGATCAGACCTGCTTTCCATCATGAGAGGAATTCATTCTGGATCCCCTCGGGACGTAATCTCCCCTAACCGTTGCACAGGAGTTCTTGATAGTATGATCGAGCAGATTGAACAGCTTATTACTCTCTCTTTTCAGGAATGCCATGTGCTGGAGGCCTGGAAAACCGCACAGGTTATACCCCTGAAAAAGAAAGCAAATATTCATATCTCCCAACTACAAAACCTCCGCCCTATTTCCCTCCTTCCTTTTTGCGGGAAAGTTGTGGAGAAGGTTGTGAATAAGCAACTTATGAAATTCATCGAAGAGAACTACCGTCTTCACCCTACCCAGTCTGGATTCAGAGCAGGATATTCAACTGAATCCGCGGTCCTCTTTTCCACTGAACGCCTAAGACAACTGGTCGATGGAGGGCAGACAGCAGCGTTGGTACTTTTAGATCTTAGTGCAGCATTTGACACCGTGCTGCACTCAACGCTGCTGTCACGCCTCTCCGACATGGGAATAGAAGGTCCAGCCCTGGAGTGGATAAAATCCTTTCTGGAAAATAGGAATTTTCAGGTGCATTGCCCTCCTTACAAATCATCTCCTCGTAAGTTGAGGCATGGGGTTCCACAAGGCTCAAGTTTGAGCCCTACACTGTTCAATATTTATATGGAGCCTTTGGCACATATTGTGGAATCCTATGGTGTGGATGTCGTCACATACGCTGACGATACCCAATTAATAATCCAACTCGCCAACAACCAGTCTGAGGAAGCCGCTAACTTCTCCAACTGTATGCGGGCTGTGGCAGGATGGATGAACAGCAACTGCCTCCGCCTAAATGGCGATAAAACGGAGTTGTTGGTGGTCGGTAAGGCCTCCTCCATTTGGTCGCAGGATTGGTGGCCAACGGAATTGGGGCCAATCCCCCGTCCAGCAGAGGCTGTCAAAAACTTGGGAATCATGATCGATGCGGAGCTTTCCTTTAAGCAACAGATTAATAAAATCACTGGAAAATGCTTTGGAATATTGAAAACGCTCCGCAAAGTTCTCGACCTGCTCCCCTTCGGTGCCAGGAAGAAACTTATCCACGCTCTGGTTACGCCACATCTGGATTATGGTAATGCCCTTCTTCTGGGCCTGAGCAAAAAAGGCATCCAACAGCTACAGGGTGTCCAAAATGCCGCGGCCCGCTTGGTACTCAATCTTCCACGCAGGGCATCCGGTAAGACAGCATTGCGTAAACTTCATTGGCTCCCCATTGTGGAGCGCATTAAATTCAAGGCACTATGCATGGCTCACCGTATTGCCCAGGGAAAAGGCCCCAACTATCTGCAAAGACTCCTTACTATTCATCGCCCCACCCGAAATCTCAGATCCGCCGGAGTGATGCTATTCCAACTTCCCCGTGTTCACAAAACTAGAATGGGAGGTACCTCCTTCCGCTTCTTGGCTTGCAAGCACTGGAATAGCCTTCCCCTTAACCTTCGAATGGAGCCCTCCGAAACGAGATTCAGACAATATTTAAAAACTTATCTCTTCCCCAAATAATTGGTTCCCCAATACTTTCTGTCTCATCTGGGAGTAGTAGCATTTCAGCGCGGGACACACCGTCTTAGGTGTAACCAGGCGCTTTATAAATGGTTTTATTATTATTTATTATTATTAGAGCTAAAATTAGCATGTTTAAAGTGATTTTCATGCTTCCAGGAGCTCGGGAAGTTAATTAAATACCATTTGGAGGCATTTAATGTTCGAGCAAAAATGGCTGATTTTCGACAAAAGAGATAACACCCCCCCATCACGTCCTGCTTCACAAATGTGGAAAATGGTCCGTTTTCAAATGTTTTATTTTTGAACGTCAGTTCACATTTGTAGGTGAATCATCAGTGTTAGAGCTAAAATTAGCATGTTTAAAGTGATTTTCATGCTTCCAGGGGCCCTAAACACAAGATTTATGGAATGGTTAAAAGTGCATGAAAATGGCCAATTTACTCACTCTGAGTTCTCAAAAAGGGTTTCTTCACCCCCGGAAGTTAATTAAATACCATTTGGAGGCATTTAATGTTCGAGCAAAAACGGCTGATTTTCGACAAAAGAGATAACACCCCCCCCCATTACGTCATGCTTCAGAAATGTGGAAAATGGTCCGTTTTCAAATGTTTTATTTTTGAACGTCAGTTCACATTTGTAGGTGGATCATCAGTGTTAGAGCTAAAATTAGCATGTTTAAAGTGATTTTCATGCTTCCAGGGGCTCGGGAAGTGAATTAAATACTATTTGGAGGCATTTAATGTTCAAGCAAAAACGGCTGATTTTCGACAAAAGAGATAACACCCCCCCCATTACGTCATGCTTCAGAAATGTGGAAAATGGTCCGTTTTCAAATGTTTTGATTTTTGAACGTCAGTTCACATTTGTAGGTGGATCATCAGTGTTAGAGCTAACATTGGCATGTTTAAAGTGATTTTCATGCTTCCAGGGGCCCTAAACACAAGATTTATGGAATGGTTAAAAGTGTATGAAAATGGCCAATTTACTCACTCTGAGTTCTCAAAAAGGGTTTCGTCACCCCGGGAAGTTAATTAAATACCATTTGGAGGCATTTAATGTTCGAGCAAAAACGGCTGATTTTCGACAAAAGAGATAACACCCCCCCCATTACGTCATGCTTCAGAAATGTGGAAAATGGTCCGTTTTCAAATGTTTTATTTTTGAACGTCAGTTCACATTTGTAGGTGGATCATCAGTGTTAGAGCTAAAATTAGCATGTTTAAAGTGATTTTCATGCTTCCAGGGGCCCTAAACACAAGATTTATGGAATTGTTAAAAGTGCATGAAAATGGCCAATTTACTCACTCTGAGTTCTCAAAAAGGGTTTCGTCACCCCGGGAAGTTAATTAAATACCATTTGGAGGCATTTAATGTTCGAGCAAAAACGGCTGATTTTCGACAAAAGAGATAACACCCCCCCCATTACGTCATGCTTCAGAAATGTGGAAAATGGTCCATTTTCAAATGTTTTATTTTTGAACGTCAGTTCACATTTGTAGGTGGATCATCAGTGTTAGAGCTAAAATTAGTATGTTTAAAGTGATTTTCATGCTTCCAGGGGCTTGGGAAGTTAAATAAATACCATTTGGAGGCATTTAATGTTCGAGCAAAAACGGCTGATTTTCGACAAAAGAGATAACACCCCCCCAGTACGTCATGCTTCAGAAATGTGGAAAATGGTCCATTTTCAAATGTTTTATTTTTGAACGTCAGTTCACATTTGTAGGTGGATCATCAGTGTTAGAGCTCAAATTAGCATGTTTAAAGTGATTTTCATGCTTCCAGGGGCTCGGGAAGTGAATAAAATACTATTTGGAGGCATTTAATGTTCAAGCAAAAACGGCTGATTTTCGACAAAAGAGATAACACCCCCCCATTACGTCATGCTTCAGAAATGTGGAAAATGGTCCGTTTTCAAATGTTTTATTTTTGAACGTCAGTTCACATTTGTAGGTGGATCATCAGTGTTAGAGCTAAAATTAGCATGTTTAAAGTGATTTTCATGCTTCCAGGAGCTCGGGAAGTTAATTAAATACCATTTGGAGGCATTTAATGTTCGAGCAAAAATGGCTGATTTTCGACAAAAGAGATAACACCCCCCCATTACGTCATACTTCAGAAATGTGGAAAATGGTCCGTTTTCAAATGTTTTATTTTTGAACGTCAGTTCACATTTGTAGGTGGATCATCAGTGTTAGAGCTAACATTGGCATGTTTAAAGTGATTTTCATGCTTCCAGGGGCCCTAAACACAAGATTTATGGAATGGTTAAAAGTGCATGAAAATGGCCAATTTACTCACTCTGAGTTCTCAAAAAGGGTTTCTTCACCCCAGGAAGTTAATTAAATACCATTTGGAGGCATGTAATGTTCGAGCAAAAACGGCTGATTTTCGACAAAAGAGATAACACCCCCCCATTACGTCATGCTTCAGAAATGTGGAAAATGGTCCGTTTTCAAATGTTTTATTTTTGAACGTTAGTTCACATTTGTAGGTGGATCATCAGTGTTAGAGCTAAAATTAGCATGTTTAAAGTGATTTTCATGCTTCCAGGGGCTCGGGAAGTTAATTAAATACCATTTGGAGGCATTTAATGTTCGAGCAAAAACGGCTGATTTTCGACAAAAGAGATAACACCCTCCCATTACGTCATGCTTCAGAAATGTGGAAAATGGTCCGTTTTCAAATGTTTTATTTTTGAACGTCAGTTCACATTTGTAGGTGGATCATCAGTGTTAGAGCTAAAATTAGCATGTTTAAAGTGATTTTCATGCTTCCAGGAGCTCGGGAAGTTAATTAAATACCATTTGGAGGCATTTAATGTTCGAGCAAAATGGCTGATTTTCGACAAAAGAGATAACACCCCCCCATTACGTCCTGCTTCACAAATGTGGAAAATGGTCCGTTTTCAAATGTTTTATTTTTGAACGTCAGTTCACATTTGTAGGTGGATCATCAGTGTTAGAGCTAAAATTAGCATGTTTAAAGTGATTTTCATGCTTCCAGGGGCCCTAAACACAAGATTTATGGAATGGTTAAAAGTGCATGAAAATGGCCAATTTACTCACTCTGAGTTCTCAAAAAGGGTTTCTTCACCCCCGGAAGTTAATTAAATACCATTTGGAGGCATTTAATGTTCGAGCAAAAACGGCTGATTTTCGACAAAAGAGATAACACCCCCCCATTACGTCATCTTTCAGAAATGTGGAAAATGGTCCGTTTTCAAATGTTTTATTTTTGAACGTCAGTTCACATTTGTAGGTGGATCATCAGTGTTAGAGCTAAAATTAGCATGTTTAAAGTGATTTTCATGCTTCCAGGGGCTCGGGAAGTGAATTAAATACTATTTGGAGGCATTTAATGTTCAAGCAAAAACGGCTGATTTTCGACAAAAGAGATAACACCCCCCCCCATTACGTCATGCTTCAGAAATGTGGAAAATGGTCCGTTTTCAAATGTTTGATTTTTGAACGTCAGTTCACATTTGTAGGTGGATCATCAGTGTTAGAGCTAACATTGGCATGTTTAAAGTGATTTTCATGCTTCCAGTGGCCCTAAACACAAGATTTATGGAATGGTTAAAAGTGTATGAAAATGGCCAATTTACTCACTCTGAGTTCTCAAAAAGGGTTTCGTCACCCCGGGAAGTTAATTAAATACCATTTGGAGGCATTTAATGTTCGAGCAAAAACGGCTGATTTTCGACAAAAGAGATAACACCCCCCCATTACGTCATGCTTCAGAAATGTGGAAAATGGTCCGTTTTCAAATGTTTTATTTTTGAATGTCAGTTCACATTTGTAGGTGGATCATCAGTGTTAGAGCTAAAATTAGCATGTTTAAAGTGATTTTCATGCTTCCAGGGGCCCTAAACACAAGATTTATGGAATTGTTAAAAGTGCATAAAAATGGCCAATTTACTCACTCTGAGTTCTCAAAAAGGGTTTCTTCACCCAGGGAAGTTAATTAAATACCATTTGGAGGCATTTAATGTTCGAGCAAAAACGGCTGATTTTCGACAAAAGAGATAACACCCCCCCAGTACGTCATGCTTCAGAAATGTGGAAAATGGTCCATTTTCAAATGTTTTATTTTTGAACGTCAGTTCACATTTGTAGGTGGATCATCAGTGTTAGAGCTAAAATTAGTAAGTTTAAAGTGATTTTCATGCTTCCAGGGGCTCGGGAAGTTAAATAAATACCATTTGGAGGCATTTAATGTTCGAGCAAAAACGGCTGATTTTCGACAAAAGAGATAACACCCCCCATTACGTCATGCTTCAGAAATGTGGAAAATGGTCCGTTTTCAAATGTTTTATTTTTGAACGTCAGTTCACATTTGTAGGTGGATCATCAGTGTTAGAGCTCAAATTAGCATGTTTAAAGTGATTTTCATGCTTCCAGGGGCTCGGGAAGTGAATTAAATACTATTTGGAGGCATTTAATGTTCAAGCAAAAACGGCTGATTTTCGACAAAAGAGATAACACCCCCCCATTACGTCATGCTTCAGAAATGTGGAAAATGGTCCGTTTTCAAATGTTTTATTTTTGAACGTCAGTTCACATTTGTAGGTGGATCATCAGTGTTAGAGCTAAAATTAGCATGTTTAAAGTGATTTTCATGCTTCCAGGGGCTCGGGAAGTTAAATAAATACCATTTGGAGGCATTTAATGTTCAAGCAAAAACGGCTGATTTTCGACAAAAGAGATAACACCCCCCCCCATTACGTCATGCTTCAGAAATGTGGAAAATGGTCCGTTTTCAAATGTTTGATTTTTGAACGTCAGTTCACATTTGTAGGTGGATCATCAGTGTTAGAGCTAACATTGGCATGTTTAAAGTGATTTTCATGCTTCCAGGGGCCCTAAACACAAGATTTATGGAATGGTTAAAAGTGCATGAAAATGGCCAATTTACTCACTCTGAGTTCTCAATAAGGGTTTCTTCACCCCGGGAAGTTAATTAAATACCATTTGGAGGCATTTAATGTTCGAGCAAAAACGGCTTATTTTTCAACAAAAGAGATAACACCCCCCCATTACGTCATGCTTCAGAAATGTGGAAAATGGTCAGTTTTCAAATGTTTTATTTTTGAACATCAGTTCACATTTGTAGGTGGATCATCAGTGTGAGAGCTAAAATTAGCATGTTTAAAGTGATTTTCATGCTTCCAAGGGCTCGGGAAGTTAATTAAATACCATTTGGAGGCATTTAATGTTCGAGCAAAAACGGCTGATTTTCGACAAAAGAGATAACACCCCCCCCATTACGTCATGCTTCAGAAATGTGGAAAATGGTCCGTTTTCAAATGTTTTATTTTTGAACGTCAGTTCACATTTGTAGGTGGATCATCAGTGTTAGAGCTAAAATTAGCATGTTTAAAGTGATTTTCATGCTTCCAGGGGCCCTAAACACAAGATTTATGTAATGGTTAAAAGTGCATGAAAATGGCCAATTTACTCACTCTGAGTTCTCAAAAAGGGTTTCTTCACCCCAGGAAGTTAATTAAATACCATTTGGAGGCATGTAATGTTCGAGCAAAAACGGCTGATTTTCGACAAAAGAGATAACACCCCCCCCATTACGTCATGCTTCAGAAATGTGGAAAATGGTCCGTTTTCAAATGTTTTATTTTTGAACGTCAGTTCACATTTGTAGGTGGATCATCAGTGTTAGAGCTAAAATTAGGATGTTTAAAGTGATTTTCATGCTTCCAGGGGCTCAAGAAGTTAATTAAATACCATTTGGAGGCATTTAATGTTTCTAGCAAAAATGGCTGATTTTCGACAAAAGAGATAACACCCCCCATTACGTCATGCTTCAGAAATGTGGAAAATGGTCCGTTTTCAAATGTTTTATTTTTGAACGTCAGTTCACATTTATAGGTGGATCATCAGTGTTAGAGCTAACATTGGCATGTTTAAAGTGATTTTCATGCTTCCAGGGGCCCTAAACACAAGATTTATGGAATGGTTAAAAGTGCATGAAAATGGCCAATTTACTCACTCTGAGTTCTCAAAAAGGGTTTCTTCACCCCGGGAAGTTAATTAAATACCATTTGGAGGCATTTAATGTTCGAGCAAAAACGGCTGATTTTCGACAAAAGAGATAACACCCCCCCATTACGTCATGCTTCAGAAATGTTGAAAATGGTCCGTTTTCAAATGTTTCATTTCTGAACGTCAGTTCACATTTGTAGGTGGATCATCAGTGTTAGAGCTCAAATTAGCATGTTTAAAGTGATTTTCATGCTTCCAGGGGCTCGGGAAGTGAATTAAATACTATTTGGAGGCATTTAATGTTCAAGCAAAAACGGCTGATTTTCGACAAAAGAGATAACACCCCCCCATTACGTCATGCTTCAGAAATGTGGAAAATGGTCCGTTTTCAAATGTTTTATTTTTGAACGTCAGTTCACATTTGTAGGTGGATCATCAGTGTTAGAGCTAAAATTAGCATGTTTAAAGTGATTTTCATGCTTCCAGGGGCTCGGGAAGTTAAATAAATACCATTTGGAGGCATTTAATGTTCGAGCAAAAACGGCTGATTTTCGACAAAAGAGATAACACCCCCCCATTACGTCATGCTTCAGAAATGTGGAAAATGGTCCGTTTTCAAATGTTTTATTTTTGAACGTCAGTTCACATTTGTAGGTGGATCATCAGTGTTAGAGCTCAAATTAGCATGTTTAAAGTGATTTTCATGCTTCCAGGGGCTCGGGAAGTGAATAAAATACTATTTGGAGGCATTTAATGTTCAAGCAAAAACGGCTGATTTTCGACAAAAGAGATAACACCCCCCCATTACGTCATGCTTCAGAAATGTGGAAAATGGTCCGTTTTCAAATGTTTTATTTTTGAAC
The DNA here is from genome assembly GCF_964263255.1 of Lissotriton vulgaris. Classification (NCBI taxonomy): domain Eukaryota; kingdom Metazoa; phylum Chordata; class Amphibia; order Caudata; family Salamandridae; genus Lissotriton; species Lissotriton vulgaris. Next base: position 92,012 of record NW_028250459.1, read on the forward strand.
GTCAGTTCACATTTGTAGGTGGATCATCAGTGTTAGAGCTAAAATTAGCATGTTTAAAGTGATTTTCATGCTTCCAGGAGCTCGGGAAGTTAATTAAATACCATTTGGAGGCATTTAATGTTCGAGCAAAAATGGCTGATTTTCGACAAAAGAGATAACACCCCCCCATTACGTCATACTTCAGAAATGTGGAAAATGGTCCGTTTTCAAATGTTTTATTTTTGAACGTCAGTTCACATTTGTAGGTGGATCATCAGTGTTAGAGCTAACATTGGCATGTTTAAAGTGATTTTCATGCTTCCAGGGGCCCTAAACACAAGATTTATGGAATGGTTAAAAGTGCATGAAAATGGCCAATTTACTCACTCTGAGTTCTCAAAAAGGGTTTCTTCACCCCAGGAAGTTAATTAAATACCATTTGGAGGCATGTAATGTTCGAGCAAAAACGGCTGATTTTCGACAAAAGAGATAACACCCCCCCATTACGTCATGCTTCAGAAATGTGGAAAATGGTCCGTTTTCAAATGTTTTATTTTTGAACGTTAGTTCACATTTGTAGGTGGATCATCAGTGTTAGAGCTAAAATTAGCATGTTTAAAGTGATTTTCATGCTTCCAGGAGCTCGGGAAGTTAATTAAATACCATTTGGAGGCATTTAATGTTCGAGCAAAATGGCTGATTTTCGACAAAAGAGATAACACCCCCCCATTACGTCCTGCTTCACAAATGTGGAAAATGGTCCGTTTTCAAATGTTTTATTTTTGAACGTCAGTTCACATTTGTAGGTGGATCATCAGTGTTAGAGCTAAAATTAGCATGTTTAAAGTGATTTTCATGCTTCCAGGGGCCCTAAACACAAGATTTATGGAATGGTTAAAAGTGCATGAAAATGGCCAATTTACTCACTCTGAGTTCTCAAAAAGGGTTTCTTCACCCCCGGAAGTTAATTAAATACCATTTGGAGGCATTTAATGTTCGAGCAAAAACGGCTGATTTTCGACAAAAGAGATAACACCCCCCCCATTACGTCATGCTTCAGAAATGTGGAAAATGGTCCGTTTTCAAATGTTTTATTTTTGAACGTCAGTTCACATTTGTAGGTGGATCATCAGTGTTAGAGCTAAAATTAGCATGTTTAAAGTGATTTTCATGCTTCCAGGGGCTCGGGAAGTGAATTAAATACTATTTGGAGGCATTTAATGTTCAAGCAAAAACGGCTGATTTTCGACAAAAAAGATAACACCCCCCCCATTACGTCATGCTTCAGAAATGTGGAAAATGGTCCGTTTTCAAATGTTTGATTTTTGAACGTCAGTTCACATTTGTAGGTGGATCATCAGTGTTAGAGCTAACATTGGCATGTTTAAAGTGATTTTCATGCTTCCAGTGGCCCTAAACACAAGATTTATGGAATGGTTAAAAGTGTATGAAAATGGCCAATTTACTCACTCTGAGTTCTCAAAAAGGGTTTCGTCACCCCGGGAAGTTAATTAAATACCATTTGGAGGCATTTAATGTTCGAGCAAAAACGGCTGATTTTCGACAAAAGAGATAACACCCCCCCATTACGTCATGCTTCAGAAATGTGGAAAATGGTCCGTTTTCAAATGTTTTAGTTTTTGAACGTCAGTTCACATTTGTAGGTGGATCATCAGTGTTAGAGCTAAAATTAGCATGTTTAAAGTGATTTTCATGCTTCCAGGGGCCCTAAACACAAGATTTATGGAATTGTTAAAAGTGCATAAAAATGGCCAATTTACTCACTCTGAGTTCTCAAAAAGGGTTTCTTCACCCAGGGAAGTTAATTAAATACCATTTGGAGGCATTTAATGTTCGAGCAAAAACGGCTGATTTTCGACAAAAGAGATAACACCCCCCCAGTACGTCATGCTTCAGAAATTTGGAAAATGGTCCGTTTTCAAATGTTTTATTTTTGAACGTCAGTTCACATTTGTAGGTGGATCATCAGTGTTAGAGCTAAAATTAGCATGTTTAAAGTGATTTTCATGCTTCCAGGGGCTCGGGAAGTGAATTAAATACTATTTGGAGGCATTTAATGTTCAAGCAAAAACGGCTGATTTTCGACAAAAGAGATAACACCCCCCCCATTACGTCATGCTTCAGAAATGTGGAAAATGGTCCGTTTTCAAATGTTTGATTTTTGAACGTCAGTTCACATTTGTAGGTGGATCATCAGTGTTAGAGCTAACATTGGCATGTTTAAAGTGATTTTCATGCTTCCAGTGGCCCTAAACACAAGATTTATGGAATGGTTAAAAGTGTATGAAAATGGCCAATTTACTCACTCTGAGTTCTCAAAAAGGGTTTCGTCACCCCGGGAAGTTAATTAAATACCATTTGGAGGCATTTAATGTTCGAGCAAAAACGGCTGATTTTCGACAAAAGAGATAACACCCCCCCATTACATCATGCTTCAGAAATGTGGAAAATGGTCCGTTTTCAAATGTTTTATTTTTGAACGTCAGTTCACATTTGTAGGTGGATCATCAGTGTTAGAGCTAAAATTAGCATGTTTAAAGTGATTTTCATGCTTCCAGGGGCCCTAAACACAAGATTTATGGAATTGTTAAAAGTGCATAAAAATGGCCAATTTACTCACTCTGAGTTCTCAAAAAGGGTTTCTTCACCCAGGGAAGTTAATTATATACCATTTGGAGGCATTTAATGTTCGAGCAAAAACGGCTGATTTTCGACAAAAGAGATAACACCCCCCCAGTACGTCATGCTTCAGAAATGTGGAAAATGGTCCATTTTCAAATGTTTTATTTTTGAACGTCAGTTCACATTTGTAGGTGGATCATCAGTGTTAGAGCTAAAATTAGTATGTTTAAAGTGATTTTCATGCTTCCAGGGGCTCGGGAAGTTAAATAAATACCATTTGGAGGCATTTAATGTTCGAGCAAAAACGGCTGATTTTCGACAAAAGAGATAACACCCCCCATTACGTCATGCTTCAGAAATGTGGAAAATGGTCCGTTTTCAAATGTTTTATTTTTGAACGTCAGTTCACATTTGTAGGTGGATCATCAGTGTTAGAGCTAAAATTAGCATGTTTAAAGTGATTTTCATGCTTCCAGGGGCTCGGGAAGTTAAATAAATACCATTTGGAGGCATTTAATGTTCAAGCAAAAACGGCTGATTTTCGACAAAAGAGATAACACCCCCCCCCATTACGTCATGCTTCAGAAATGTGGAAAATGGTCCGTTTTCAAATGTTTGATTTTTGAACGTCAGTTCACATTTGTAGGTGGATCATCAGTGTTAGAGCTAACATTGGCATGTTTAAAGTGATTTTCATGCTTCCAGGGGCTCGGGAAGTTAATTAAATACCATTTGGAGGCATTTAATGTTCGAGCAAAAATGGCTGATTTTCGACAAAAGAGATAACACCCCCCCATTACGTCATGCTTCAGAAATGTGGAAAATGGTCCGTTTTCAAATGTTTTATTTTTGAACGTCAGTTCACATTTGTAGGTGGATCATCAGTGTTAGAGCTAACATTGGCATGTTTAAAGTGATTTTCATGCTTCCAGGGGCCCTAAACACAAGATTTATGGAATGGTTAAAAGTGCATGAAAATGGCCAATTTACTCACTCTGAGTTCTCAATAAGGGTTTCTTCACCCCGGGAAGTTAATTAAATACCATTTGGAGGCATTTAATGTTCGAGCAAAAACGGCTTATTTTTCGACAAAAGAGATAACACCCCCCCATTACGTCATGCTTCAGAAATGTGGAAAATGGTCAGTTTTCAAATGTTTTATTTTTTAACATCAGTTCACATTTGTAGGTGGATCATCAGTGAGAGAGCTAAAATTAGCATGTTTAAAGTGATTTTCATGCTTCCAAGGGCTCGGGAAGTTAATTAAATACCATTTGGAGGCATTTAATGTTCGAGCAAAAACGGCTGATTTTCGACAAAAGAGATATCACCCCCCCCATTACGTCATGCTTCAGAAATGTGGAAAATGGTCCGTTTTCAAATGTTTTATTTTTGAACGTCAGTTCACATTTGTAGGTGGATCATCAGTGTTAGAGCTAAAATTAGCATGTTTAAAGTGATTTTCATGCTTCCAGGGGCCCTAAACACAAGATTTATGGAATGGTTAAAAGTGCATGAAAATGGCCAATTTACTCACTCTGAGTTCTCAAAAAGGGTTTCTTCACCCCAGGAAGTCAATTAAATACCATTTGGAGGCATGTAATGTTCGAGCAAAAACGGCTGATTTTCGACAAAAGAGATAACACCCCCCCATTACGTCATGCTTCAGAAATGTGGAAAATGGTCCGTTTTCAAATGTTTTATTTTTGAACGTCAGTTCACATTTGTAGGTGGATCATCAGTGTTAGAGCTAAAATTAGGATGTTTAAAGTGATTTTCATGCTTCCAGGGGCTCAAGAAGTTAATTAAATACCATTTGGAGGCATTTAATGTTTCTAGCAAAAATGGCTGATTTTCGACAAAAGAGATAACACCCCCCATTACGTCATGCTTCAGAAATGTGGAAAATGGTCCGTTTTCAAATGTTTTATTTTTGAACGTCAGTTCACATTTATAGGTGGATCATCAGTGTTAGAGCTAACATTGGCATGTTTAAAGTGATTTTCATGCTTCCAGGGGCCCTAAACACAAGATTTATGGAATGGTTAAAAGTGCATGAAAATGGCCAATTTACTCACTCTGAGTTCTCAAAAAGGGTTTCTTCACCCCGGGAAGTTAATTAAATACCATTTGGAGGCATTTAATGTTCGAGCAAAAACGGCTGATTTTCGACAAAAGAGATAACACCCCCCCATTACGTCATGCTTCAGAAATGTGGAAAATGGTCCGTTTTCAAATGTTTCATTTCTGAACGTCAGTTCACATTTGTAGGTGGATCATCAGTGTTAGAGCTCAAATTAGCATGTTTAAAGTGATTTTCATGCTTCCAGGGGCTCGGGAAGTGAATTAAATACTATTTGGAGGCATTTAATGTTCAAGCAAAAACGGCTGATTTTCGACAAAAGAGATAACACCCCCCCATTACGTCATGCTTCAGAAATGTGGAAAATGGTCCGTTTTCAAATGTTTTATTTTTGAACGTCAGTTCACATTTGTAGGTGGATCATCAGTGTTAGAGCTAAAATTAGGATGTTTAAAGTGATTTTCATGCTTCCAGGGGCTCGGGAAGTTAATTAAATACCATTTGGAGGCATTTAATGTTCGAGCAAAAATGGCTGATTTTCGACAAAAGAGATAACACCCCCCATTACGTCATGCTTCAGAAATGTGGAAAATGGTCCGTTTTCAAATGTTTTATTTTTGAACGTCAGTTCACATTTATAGGTGGATCATCAGTGTTAGAGCTAACATTGGCATGTTTAAATTGATTTTCATGCTTCCAGGGGCCCTAAACACAAGATTTATGGAATGGTTAAAAGTGCATGAAAATGGCCAATTTACTCACTCTGAGTTCTCAAAAAGGGTTTCTTCACCCCGGGAAGTTAATTAAATACCATTTGGAGGCATTTAATGTTCGAGGAAAAACGGCTGATTTTCGACAAAAGAGATAACACCCCCCCATTACGTCATGCTTCAGAAATGTGGAAAATGGTCCGTTTTCAAATGTTTTAGTTTTGAACATCAGTTCACATTTGTAGGTGGATCATCAGTGTTAGAGCTAAAATTAGCATGTTTAAAGTGATTTTCATGCTTCCAGGGGCTCGGGAAGTGAATTAAATACTATTTGGAGGCATTTAATGTTCAAGCAAAAACGGCTGATTTTCGACAAAAGAGATAACACCCCCCCATTACGTCATGCTTCAGAAATGTGGAAAATGGTCCGTTTTCAAATGTTTGATTTTTGAACGTCAGTTCACATTTGTAGGTGGATCATCAGTGTTAGAGCTAACATTGGCATGTTTAAAGTGATTTTCATGCTTCCAGGGGGCCCTAAACACAAGATTTATGGAATGGTTAAAAGTGCATGAAAATGGCCAATTTACTCACTCTGAGTTCTCAAAAAGGGTTTCGTCACCCCGGGAAGTTAATTAAATACCATTTGGAGGCATTTAATGTTCGAGCAAAACGGCTGATTTTCGACAAAAGAGATAACACCCCCCCATTACGTCATGCTTCAGAAATGTGGAAAATGGTCCGTTTTCAAATGTTTTATTTTTGAACGTCAGTTCACATTTGTAGGTGGATCATCAGTGTTAGAGCTAAAATTAGCATGTTTAAAGTGATTTTCATGCTTCCAGGGGCCCTAAACACAAGATTTATGGAATGGTTAAAAGTGCATGAAAATGGCCAATTTACTCACTCTGAGTTCTCAAAAAGGGTTTCTTCACCCCAGGAAGTTAATTAAATACCATTTGGAGGCATGTAATGTTCGAGCAAAAACGGCTGATTTTCGACAAAAGAGATAACACCCCCCCATTACGTCATGCTTCAGAAATGTGGAAAATGGTCCGTTTTCAAATGTTTTATTTTTGAACGTTAGTTCACATTTGTAGGTGGATCATCAGTGTTAGAGCTAAAATTAGCATGTTTAAAGTGATTTTCATGCTTCCAGGGGCTCGGGAAGTTAATTAAATACCATTTGGAGGCATTTAATGTTCGAGCAAAAACGGCTGATTTTCGACAAAAGAGATAACACCCTCCCATTACGTCATGCTTCAGAAATGTGGAAAATGGTCCGTTTTCAAATGTTTTATTTTTGAACGTCAGTTCACATTTGTAGGTGGATCATCAGTGTTAGAGCTAAAATTAGCATGTTTAAAGTGATTTTCATGCTTCCAGGAGCTCGGGAAGTTAATTAAATACCATTTGGAGGCATTTAATGTTCGAGCAAAATGGCTGATTTTCGACAAAAGAGATAACACCCCCCCATTACGTCCTGCTTCACAAATGTGGAAAATGGTCCGTTTTCAAATGTTTTATTTTTGAACGTCAGTTCACATTTGTAGGTGGATCATCAGTGTTAGAGCTAAAATTAGCATGTTTAAAGTGATTTTCATGCTTCCAGGGGCCCTAAACACAAGATTTATGGAATGGTTAAAAGTGCATGAAAATGGCCAATTTACTCACTCTGAGTTCTCAAAAAGGGTTTCTTCACCCCCGGAAGTTAATTAAATACCATTTGGAGGCATTTAATGTTCGAGCAAAAACGGCTGATTTTTGACAAAAGAGATAACACCCCCCCATTACGTCATGCTTCAGAAATGTGGAAAATGGTCCGTTTTCAAATGTTTTATTTTTGAACGTCAGTTCACATTTGTAGGTGGATCATCAGTGTTAGAGCTAAAATTAGCATGTTTAAAGTGATTTTCATGCTTCCAGGGGCTCGGGAAGTGAATTAAATACTATTTGGAGGCATTTAATGTTCAAGCAAAAACGGCTGATTTTCGACAAAAGAGATAACACCCCCCCCCATTACGTCATGCTTCAGAAATGTGGAAAATGGTCCGTTTTCAAATGTTTGATTTTTGAACGTCAGTTCACATTTGTAGGTGGATCATCAGTGTTAGAGCTAACATTGGCATGTTTAAAGTGATTTTCATGCTTCCAGTGGCCCTAAACACAAGATTTATGGAATGGTTAAAAGTGTATGAAAATGGCCAATTTACTCACTCTGAGTTCTCAAAAAGGGTTTCGTCACCCCGGGAAGTTAATTAAATACCATTTGGAGGCATTTAATGTTCGAGCAAAAACGGCTGATTTTCGACAAAAGAGATAACACCCCCCCATTACGTCATGCTTCAGAAATGTGGAAAATGGTCCGTTTTCAAATGTTTTATTTTTGAATGTCAGTTCACATTTGTAGGTGGATCATCAGTGTTAGAGCTAAAATTAGCATGTTTAAAGTGATTTTCATGCTTCCAGGGGCCCTAAACACAAGATTTATGGAATTGTTAAAAGTGCATAAAAATGGCCAATTTACTCACTCTGAGTTCTCAAAAAGGGTTTCTTCACCCAGGGAAGTTAATTAAATACCATTTGGAGGCATTTAATGTTCGAGCAAAAACGGCTGATTTTCGACAAAAGAGATAACACCCCCCCAGTACGTCATGCTTCAGAAATGTGGAAAATGGTCCATTTTCAAATGTTTTATTTTTGAACGTCAGTTCACATTTGTAGGTGGATCATCAGTGTTAGAGCTAAAATTAGTAAGTTTAAAGTGATTTTCATGCTTCCAGGGGCTCGGGAAGTTAAATAAATACCATTTGGAGGCATTTAATGTTCGAGCAAAAACGGCTGATTTTCGACAAAAGAGATAACACCCCCCATTACGTCATGCTTCAGAAATGTGGAAAATGGTCCGTTTTCAAATGTTTTATTTTTGAACGTCAGTTCACATTTATAGGTGGATCATCAGTGTTAGAGCTAAAATTAGCATGTTTAAAGTGATTTTCATGCTTCCAGGGGCTCGGGAAGTTAAATAAATACCATTTGGAGGCATTTATTGTTCAAGCAAAAACGGCTGATTTTCGACAAAAGAGATAACACCCCCCCCATTACGTCATGCTTCAGAAATGTGGAAAATGGTCCGTTTTCAAATGTTTGATTTTTGAACGTCAGTTCACATTTGTAGGTGGATCATCAGTGTTAGAGCTAACATTGGCATGTTTAAAGTGATTTTCATGCTTCCAGGGGCTCGGGAAGTTAATTAAATACCATTTGGAGGCATTTAATGTTCGAGCAAAAATGGCTGATTTTCGACAAAAGAGATAACACCCCCCCATTACGTCATGCTTCAGAAATGTGGAAAATGGTCCGTTTTCAAATGTTTTATTTTTGAACGTCAGTTCACATTTGTAGGTGGATCATCAGTGTTAGAGCTAACATTGGCATGTTTAAAGTGATTTTCATGCTTCCAGGGGCCCTAAACACAAGATTTATGGAATGGTTAAAAGTGCATGAAAATGGCCAATTTACTCACTCTGAGTTCTCAATAAGGGTTTCTTCACCCCGGGAAGTTAATTAAATACCATTTGGAGGCATTTAATGTTCGAGCAAAAACGGCTTATTTTTCGACAAAAGAGATAACACCCCCCCATTACGTCATGCTTCAGAAATGTGGAAAATGGTCAGTTTTCAAATGTTTTATTTTTGAACATCAGTTCACATTTGTAGGTGGATCATCAGTGTGAGAGCTAAAATTAGCATGTTTAAAGTGATTTTCATGCTTCCAAGGGCTCGGGAAGTTAATTAAATACCATTTGGAGGCATTTAATGTTCGAGCAAAAACGGCTGATTTTCGACAAAAGAGATAACACCCCCCCCATTACGTCATGCTTCAGAAATGTGGAAAATGGTCCGTTTTCAAATGTTTTATTTTTGAACGTCAGTTCACATTTGTAGGTGGATCATCAGTGTTAGAGCTAAAATTAGCATGTTTAAAGTGATTTTCATGCTTCCAGGGGCCCTAAACACAAGATTTATGGAATGGTTAAAAGTGCATGAAAATGGCCAATTTACTCACTCTGAGTTCTCAAAAAGGGTTTCTTCACCCCAGGAAGTTAATTAAATACCATTTGGAGGCATGTAATGTTCGAGCAAAAACGGCTGATTTTCGACAAAAGAGATAACACCCCCCCATTACGTCATGCTTCAGAAATGTGGAAAATGGTCCGTTTTCAAATGTTTTATTTTTGAACGTCAGTTCACATTTGTAGGTGGATCATCAGTGTTAGAGCTAAAATTAGGATGTTTAAAGTGATTTTCATGCTTCCAGGGGCTCAAGAAGTTAAGTAAATACCATTTGGAGGCATTTAATGTTTCTAGCAAAAATGGCTGATTTTCGACAAAAGAGATAACACCCCCCATTACGTCATGCTTCAGAAATGTGGAAAATGGTCCGTTTTCAAATGTTTTATTTTTGAACGTCAGTTCACATTTATAGGTGGATCATCAGTGTTAGAGCTAACATTGGCATGTTTAAAGTGATTTTCATGCTTCCAGGGGCCCTAAACACAAGATTTATGGAATGGTTAAAAGTGCATGAAAATGGCCAATTTACTCACTCTGAGTTCTCAAAAAGGGTTTCTTCACCCCGGGAAGTTAATTAAATACCATTTGGAGGCATTTAATGTTCGAGCAAAAACGGCTGATTTTCGACAAAAGAGATAACACCCCCCCATTACGTCATGCTTCAGAAATGTTGAAAATGGTCCGTTTTCAAATGTTTCATTTCTGAACGTCAGTTCACATTTGTAGGTGGATCATCAGTGTTAGAGCTCAAATTAGCATGTTTAAAGTGATTTTCATGCTTCCAGGGGCTCGGGAAGTGAATTAAATACTATTTGGAGGCATTTAATGTTCAAGCAAAAACGGCTGATTTTCGACAAAAGAGATAACACCCCCCCATTACGTCATGCTTCAGAAATGTGGAAAATGGTCCGTTTTCAAATGTTTTATTTTTGAACGTCAGTTCACATTTGTAGGTGGATCATCAGTGTTAGAGCTAAAATTAGCATGTTTAAAGTGATTTTCATGCTTCCAGGGGCTCGGGAAGTTAAATAAATACCATTTGGAGGCATTTAATGTTCAAGCAAAAACGGCTGATTTTCGACAAAAGAGATAACACCCCCCCCATTACGTCATGCTTCAGAAATGTGGAAAATGGTCCGTTTTCAAATGTTTGATTTTTGAACGTCAGTTCACATTTGTAGGTGGATCATCAGTGTTAGAGCTAACATTGGCATGTTTAAAGTGATTTTCATGCTTCCAGGGGCTCAGGAAGTTAATTAAATACCATTTGGAGGCATTTAATGTTCGAGCAAAAATGGCTGATTTTCGACAAAAGAGATAACACCCCCCCATTACGCCATGCTTCAGAAATGTGGAAAATGGTCCGTTTTCAAATGTTTTATTTTTGAACGTCAGTTCACATTTGTAGGTGGATCATCAGTGTTAGAGCTAACATTGGCATGTTTAAAGTGATTTTCATGCTTCCAGGGGCCCTAAACACAAGATTTATGGAATGGTTAAAAGTGCATGAAAATGGCCAATTTACTCACTCTGAGTTCTCAAAAAGGGTTTCTTCACCCCAGGAAGTTAATTAAATACCATTTGGAGGCATGTAATGTTCGAGCAAAAACGGCTGATTTTCGACAAAAGAGATAACACCCCCCCATTACGTCATGCTTCAGAAATGTGGAAAATGGTCAGTTTTCAAATGTTTTATTTTTGAACATCAGTTCACATTTGTAGGTGGATCATCAGTGTGAGAGCTAAAATTAGCATGTTTAAAGTGATTTTCATGCTTCCAAGGGCTCGGGAAGTTAATTAAATACCATTTGGAGGCATTTAATGTTCGAGCAAAAACGGCTGATTTTCGACAAAAGAGATAACACCCCCCCCATTACGTCATGCTTCAGAAATGTGGAAAATGGTCCGTTTTCAAATGTTTTATTTTTGAACGTCAGTTCACATTTGTAGGTGGATCATCAGTGTTAGAGCTAAAATTAGCATGTTTAAAGTGATTTTCATGCTTCCAGGGGCCCTAAACACAAGATTTATGGAATGGTTAAAAGTGCATGAAAATGGCCAATTTACTCACTCTGAGTTCTCAAAAAGGGTTTCTTCACCCCAGGAAGTTAATTAAATACCATTTGGAGGCATGTAATGTTCGAGCAAAAACGGCTGATTTTCGACAAAAGAGATAACACCCCCCCATTACGTCATGCTTCAGAAATGTGGAAAATGGTCCGTTTTCAAATGTTTTATTTTTGAACGTCAGTTCACATTTGTAGGTGGATCATCAGTGTTAGAGCTAAAATTAGGATGTTTAAAGTGATTTTCATGCTTCCAGGGGCTCAAGAAGTTAAGTAAATACCATTTGGAGGCATTTAATGTTTCTAGCAAAAATGGCTGATTTTCGACAAAAGAGATAACACCCCCCATTACGTCATGCTTCAGAAATGTGGAAAATGGTCCGTTTTCAAATGTTTTATTTTTGAACGTCAGTTCACATTTATAGGTGGATCATCAGTGTTAGAGCTAACATTGGCATGTTTAAAGTGATTTTCATGCTTCCAGGGGCCCTAAACACAAGATTTATGGAATGGTTAAAAGTGCATGAAAATGGCCAATTTACTCACTCTGAGTTCTCAAAAAGGGTTTCTTCACCCCGGGAAGTTAATTAAATACCATTTGGAGGCATTTAATGTTCGAGCAAAAACGGCTGATTTTCGACAAAAGAGATAACACCCCCCCATTACGTCATGCTTCAGAAATGTTGAAAATGGTCCGTTTTCAAATGTTTCATTTCTGAACGTCAGTTCACATTTGTAGGTGGATCATCAGTGTTAGAGCTCAAATTAGCATGTTTAAAGTGATTTTCATGCTTCCAGGGGCTCGGGAAGTGAATTAAATACTATTTGGAGGCATTTAATGTTCAAGCAAAAACGGCTGATTTTCGACAAAAGAGATAACACCCCCCCATTACGTCATGCTTCAGAAATGTGGAAAATGGTCCGTTTTCAAATGTTTTATTTTTGAACGTCAGTTCACATTTGTAGGTGGATCATCAGTGTTAGAGCTAAAATTAGCATGTTTAAAGTGATTTTCATGCTTCCAGGGGCTCGGGAAGTTAAATAAATACCATTTGGAGGCATTTAATGTTCAAGCAAAAACGGCTGATTTTCGACAAAAGAGATAACACCCCCCCCATTACGTCATGCTTCAGAAATGTGGAAAATGGTCCGTTTTCAAATGTTTGATTTTTGAACGTCAGTTCACATTTGTAGGTGGATCATCAGTGTTAGAGCTAACATTGGCATGTTTAAAGTGATTTTCATGCTTCCAGGGGCTCAGGAAGTTAATTAAATACCATTTGGAGGCATTTAATGTTCGAGCAAAAATGGCTGATTTTCGACAAAAGAGATAACACCCCCCCATTACGCCATGCTTCAGAAATGTGGAAAATGGTCCGTTTTCAAATGTTTTATTTTTGAACGTCAGTTCACATTTGTAGGTGGATCATCAGTGTTAGAGCTAACATTGGCATGTTTAAAGTGATTTTCATGCTTCCAGGGGCCCTAAACACAAGATTTATGGAATGGTTAAAAGTGCATGAAAATGGCCAATTTACTCACTCTGAGTTCTCAAAAAGGGTTTCTTCACCCCAGGAAGTTAATTAAATACCATTTGGAGGCATGTAATGTTCGAGCAAAAACGGCTGATTTTCGACAAAAGAGATAACACCCCCCCATTACGTCATGCTTCAGAAATGTGGAAAATGGTCCGTTTTCAAATGTTTTATTTTTGAACGTTAGTTCACATTTGTAGGTGGATCATCAGTGTTAGAGCTAAAATTAGCATGTTTAAAGTGATTTTCATGCTTCCAGGGGCTCGGGAAGGTAATTAAATACCATTTGGAGGCATTTAATGTTCGAGCAAAAACGGCTGATTTTCGACAAAAGAGATAACACCCTCCCATTACGTCATGCTTCAGAAATGTGAAAAATGGTCCGTTTTCAAATGTTTTATTTTTGAACGTCAGTTCACATTTGTAGGTGGATCATCAGTGTTAGAGCTAAAATTAGCATGTTTAAAGTGATTTTCATGCTTCCAGGAGCTCGGGAAGTTAATTAAATACCATTTGGAGGCATTTAATGTTCGAGCAAAATGGCTGATTTTCGACAAAAGAGATAACACCCCCCCATTACGTCCTGCTTCACAAATGTGGAAAATGGTCCGTTTTCAAATGTTTTATTTTTGAACGTCAGTTCACATTTGTAGGTGGATCATCAGTGTTAGAGCTAAAATTAGCATGTTTAAAGTGATTTTCATGCTTCCAGGGGCCCTAAACACAAGATTTATGGAATGGTTAAAAGTGCATGAAAATGGCCAATTTACTCACTCTGAGTTCTCAAAAAGGGTTTCTTCACCCCCGGAAGTTAATTAAATACCATTTGGAGGCATTTAATGTTCGAGCAAAAACGGCTGATTTTCGACAAAAGAGATAACACCCCCCCATTACGTCATGCTTCAGAAATGTGGAAAATGGTCCGTTTTCAAATGTTTTATTTTTGAACGTCAGTTCACATTTGTAGGTGGATCATCAGTGTTAGAGCTAAAATTAGCATGTTTAAAGTGATTTTCATGCTTCCAGGGGCTCGGGAAGTGAATTAAATACTATTTGGAGGCATTTAATGTTCAAGCAAAAACGGCTGATTTTCGACAAAAAAGATAACACCCCCCCCATTACGTCATGCTTCAGAAATGTGGAAAATGGTCCGTTTTCAAATGTTTGATTTTTGAACGTCAGTTCACATTTGTAGGTGGATCATCAGTGTTAGAGCTAACATTGGCATGTTTAAAGTGATTTTCATGCTTCCAGTGGCCCTAAACACAAGATTTATGGAATGGTTAAAAGTGTATGAAAATGGCCAATTTACTCACTCTGAGTTCTCAAAAAGGGTTTCGTCACCCCGGGAAGTTAATTAAATACCATTTGGAGGCATTTAATGTTCGAGCAAAAACGGCTGATTTTCGACAAAAGAGATAACACCCCCCCCATTACGTCATGCTTCAGAAATGTGGAAAATGGTCCGTTTTCAAATGTTTTAGTTTTTGAACGTCAGTTCACATTTGTAGGTGGATCATCAGTGTTAGAGCTAAAATTAGCATGTTTAAAGTGATTTTCATGCTTCCAGGGGCCCTAAACACAAGATTTATGGAATTGTTAAAAGTGCATAAAAATGGCCAATTTACTCACTCTGAGTTCTCAAAAAGGGTTTCTTCACCCAGGGAAGTTAATTAAATACCATTTGGAGGCATTTAATGTTCGAGCAAAAACGGCTGATTTTCGACAAAAGAGATAACACCCCCCCAGTACGTCATGCTTCAGAAATTTGGAAAATGGTCCGTTTTCAAATGTTTTATTTTTGAACGTCAGTTCACATTTGTAGGTGGATCATCAGTGTTAGAGCTAAAATTAGCATGTTTAAAGTGATTTTCATGCTTCCAGGGGCTCGGGAAGTGAATTAAATACTATTTGGAGGCATTTAATGTTCAAGCAAAAACGGCTGATTTTCGACAAAAGAGATAACACCCCCCCCATTACGTCATGCTTCAGAAATGTGGAAAATGGTCCGTTTTCAAATGTTTGATTTTTGAACGTCAGTTCACATTTGTAGGTGGATCATCAGTGTTAGAGCTAACATTGGCATGTTTAAAGTGATTTTCATGCTTCCAGTGGCCCTAAACACAAGATTTATGGAATGGTTAAAAGTGTATGAAAATGGCCAATTTACTCACTCTGAGTTCTCAAAAAGGGTTTCGTCACCCCGGGAAGTTAATTAAATACCATTTGGAGGCATTTAATGTTCGAGCAAAAACGGCTGATTTTCGACAAAAGAGATAACACCCCCCCATTACATCATGCTTCAGAAATGTGGAAAATGGTCCGTTTTCAAATGTTTTATTTTTGAACGTCAGTTCACATTTGTAGGTGGATCATCAGTGTTAGAGCTAAAATTAGCATGTTTAAAGTGATTTTCATGCTTCCAGGGGCCCTAAACACAAGATTTATGGAATTGTTAAAAGTGCATAAAAATGGCCAATTTACTCACTCTGAGTTCTCAAAAAGGGTTTCTTCACCCAGGGAAGTTAATTATATACCATTTGGAGGCATTTAATGTTCGAGCAAAAACGGCTGATTTTCGACAAAAGAGATAACACCCCCCCAGTACGTCATGCTTCAGAAATGTGGAAAATGGTCCATTTTCAAATGTTTTATTTTTGAACGTCAGTTCACATTTGTAGGTGGATCATCAGTGTTAGAGCTAAAATTAGTATGTTTAAAGTGATTTTCATGCTTCCAGGGGCTCGGGAAGTTAAATAAATACCATTTGGAGGCATTTAATGTTCGAGCAAAAACGGCTGATTTTCGACAAAAGAGATAACACCCCCCATTACGTCATGCTTCAGAAATGTGGAAAATGGTCCGTTTTCAAATGTTTTATTTTTGAACGTCAGTTCACATTTGTAGGTGGATCATCAGTGTTAGAGCTAAAATTAGCATGTTTAAAGTGATTTTCATGCTTCCAGGGGCTCGGGAAGTTAAATAAATACCATTTGGAGGCATTTAATGTTCAAGCAAAAACGGCTGATTTTCGACAAAAGAGATAACACCCCCCCCCATTACGTCATGCTTCAGAAATGTGGAAAATGGTCCGTTTTCAAATGTTTGATTTTTGAACGTCAGTTCACATTTGTAGGTGGATCATCAGTGTTAGAGCTAACATTGGCATGTTTAAAGTGATTTTCATGCTTCCAGGGGCTCGGGAAGTTAATTAAATACCATTTGGAGGCATTTAATGTTCGAGCAAAAATGGCTGATTTTCGACAAAAGAGATAACATCCCCCCATTACGTCATGCTTCAGAAATGTGGAAAATGGTCCGTTTTCAAATGTTTTATTTTTGAACGTCAGTTCACATTTGTAGGTGGATCATCAGTGTTAGAGCTAACATTGGCATGTTTAAAGTGATTTTCATGCTTCCAGGGGCCCTAAACACAAGATTTATGGAATGGTTAAAAGTGCATGAAAATGGCCAATTTACTCACTCTGAGTTCTCAATAAGGGTTTCTTCACCCCGGGAAGTTAATTAAATACCATTTGGAGGCATTTAATGTTCGAGCAAAAACGGCTTATTTTTCGACAAAAGAGATAACACCCCCCCATTACGTCATGCTTCAGAAATGTGGAAAATGGTCAGTTTTCAAATGTTTTATTTTTTAACATCAGTTCACATTTGTAGGTGGATCATCAGTGAGAGAGCTAAAATTAGCATGTTTAAAGTGATTTTCATGCTTCCAAGGGCTCGGGAAGTTAATTAAATACCATTTGGAGGCATTTAATGTTCGAGCAAAAACGGCTGATTTTCGACAAAAGAGATAACACCCCCCCCATTACGTCATGCTTCAGAAATGTGGAAAATGGTCCGTTTTCAAATGTTTTATTTTTGAACGTCAGTTCACATTTGTAGGTGGATCATCAGTGTTAGAGCTAAAATTAGCATGTTTAAAGTGATTTTCATGCTTCCAGGGGCCCTAAACACAAGATTTATGGAATGGTTAAAAGTGCATGAAAATGGCCAATTTACTCACTCTGAGTTCTCAAAAAGGGTTTCTTCACCCCAGGAAGTCAATTAAATACCATTTGGAGGCATGTAATGTTCGAGCAAAAACGGCTGATTTTCGACAAAAGAGATAACACCCCCCCATTACGTCATGCTTCAGAAATGTGGAAAATGGTCCGTTTTCAAATGTTTTATTTTTGAACGTCAGTTCACATTTGTAGGTGGATCATCAGTGTTAGAGCTAAAATTAGGATGTTTAAAGTGATGTTCATGCTTCCAGGGGCTCAAGAAGTTAATTAAATACCATTTGGAGGCATTTAATGTTTCTAGCAAAAATGGCTGATTTTCGACAAAAGAGATAACACCCCCCATTACGTCATGCTTCAGAAATGTGGAAAATGGTCCGTTTTCAAATGTTTTATTTTTGAACGTCAGTTCACATTTATAGGTGGATCATCAGTGTTAGAGCTAACATTGGCATGTTTAAAGTGATTTTCATGCTTCCAGGGGCCCTAAACACAAGATTTATGGAATGGTTAAAAGTGCATGAAAATGGCCAATTTACTCACTCTGAGTTCTCAAAAAGGGTTTCTTCACCCCGGGAAGTTAATTAAATACCATTTGGAGGCATTTAATGTTCGAGCAAAAACGGCTGATTTTCGACAAAAGAGATAACACCCCCCCATTACGTCATGCTTCAGAAATGTGGAAAATGGTCCGTTTTCAAATGTTTCATTTCTGAACGTCAGTTCACATTTGTAGGTGGATCATCAGTGTTAGAGCTCAAATTAGCATGTTTAAAGTGATTTTCATGCTTCCAGGGGCTCGGGAAGTGAATTAAATACTATTTGGAGGCCTTTAATGTTCAAGCAAAAACGGCTGATTTTCGACAAAAGAGATAACACCCCCCCATTACGTCATGCTTCAGAAATGTGGAAAATGGTCCGTTTTCAAATGTTTTATTTTTGAACGTCAGTTCACATTTGTAGGTGGATCATCAGTGTTAGAGCTAAAATTAGGATGTTTAAAGTGATTTTCATGCTTCCAGGGGCTCGGGAAGTTAATTAAATACCATTTGGAGGCATTTAATGTTCGAGCAAAAATGGCTGATTTTCGACAAAAGAGATAACACCCCCCATTACGTCATGCTTCAGAAATGTGGAAAATGGTCCGTTTTCAAATGTTTTATTTTTGAACGTCAGTTCACATTTATAGGTGGATCATCAGTGTTAGAGCTAACATTGGCATGTTTAAATTGATTTTCATGCTTCCAGGGGCCCTAAACACAAGATTTATGGAATGGTTAAAAGTGCATGAAAATGGCCAATTTACTCACTCTGAGTTCTCAATAAGGGTTTCTTCACCCCGGGAAGTTAATTAAATACCATTTGGAGGCATTTAATGTTCGAGCAAAAACGGCTTATTTTTCGACAAAAGAGATAACACCCCCCCATTACGTCATGCTTCAGAAATGTGGAAAATGGTCAGTTTTCAAATGTTTTATTTTTGAACATCAGTTCACATTTGTAGGTGGATCATCAGTGTTAGAGCTAAAATTAGCATGTTTAAAGTGATTTTCATGCTTCCAGGGGCTCGGGAAGTGAAATAAATACTATTTGGAGGCATTTAATGTTCAAGCAAAAACGGCTGATTTTCGACAAAAGAGATAACACCCCCCCATTACGTCATGCTTCAGAAATGTGGAAAATGGTCCGTTTTCAAATGTTTGATTTTTGAACGTCAGTTCACATTTGTAGGTGGATCATCAGTGTTAGAGCTAACATTGGCATGTTTAAAGTGATTTTCATGCTTCCAGGGGGCCCTAAACACAAGATTTATGGAATGGTTAAAAGTGCATGAAAATGGCCAATTTACTCACTCTGAGTTCTCAAAAAGGGTTTCGTCACCCCGGGAAGTTAATTAAATACCATTTGGAGGCATTTAATGTTCGAGCAAAACGGCTGATTTTCGACAAAAGAGATAACACCCCCCCCATTACGTCATGCTTCAGAAATGTGGAAAATGGTCCGTTTTCAAATGTTTTATTTTTGAACGTCAGTTCACATTTGTAGGTGGATCATCAGTGTTAGAGCTAAAATTAGCATGTTTAAAGTGATTTTCATGCTTCCAGGGGCCCTAAACACAAGATTTATGGAATGGTTAAAAGTGCATGAAAATGGCCAATTTACTCACTCTGAGTTCTCAAAAAGGGTGTCTTCACCCAGGGAAGTTAATTAAATACCATTTGGAGGCATTTAATGTTCGAGCAAAAACGGCTGGTTTTCGACAAAAGAGATAACACCCCCCCATTACGTCATGCTTCAGAAATGTGGAAAATGGTCCGTTTTCAAATGTTTTATTTTTGAACGTCAGTTCACATTTGTAGGTGGATCATCAGTGTTAGAGCTAAAATTAGTATGTTTAAAGTGATTTTCATGCTTCCAGGGGCTCGGGAAGTTAAATAAATACCATTTGGAGGCATTTAATGTTCGAGCAAAAACGGCTGATTTTCGACAAAAGAGATAACACCCCCCATTACGTCATGCTTCAGAAATGTGGAAAATGGTCCGTTTTCAAATGTTTTATTTTTGAACGTCAGTTCACATTTGTAGGTGGATCATCAGTGTTAGAGCTAAAATTAGCATGTTTAAAGTGATTTTCATGCTTCCAGGGGCTCGGGAAGTTAAATAAATACCATTTGGAGGCATTTAATGTTCGAGCAAAAACGGCTGATTTTCGACAAAAGAGATAACACCCCCCCATTACGTCATGCTTCAGAAATGTGGAAAATGGTCCGTTTTCAAATGTTTTATTTTTGAACGTCAGTTCACATTTGTAGGTGGATCATCAGTGTTAGAGCTCAAATTAGCATGTTTAAAGTGATTTTCATGCTTCCAGGGGCTCGGGAAGTGAATTAAATACTATTTGGAGGCATTTAATGTTCAAGCAAAAACGGCTGATTTTCGACAAAAGAGATAACACCCCCCCATTACGTCATGCTTCAGAAATGTGGAAAATGGTCCGTTTTCAAATGTTTTATTTTTGAACGTCAGTTCACATTTGTAGGTGGATCATCAGTGTTAGAGCTAAAATTAGCATGTTTAAAGTGATTTTCATGCTTCCAGGGGCTCGGGAAGTGAATTAAATACTATTTGGAGGCATTTAATGTTCAAGCAAAAACGGCTGATTTTCGACAAAAGAGATAACACCCCCCCATTACGTCATGCTTCAGAAATGTGGAAAATGGTCCGTTTTCAAATGTTTTATTTTTGAACGTCAGTTCACATTTGTAGGTGGATCATCAGTGTTAGAGCTAAAATTAGCATGTTTAAAGTGATTTTCATGCTTCCAGGGGCCCTAAACACAAGATTTATGGAATGGTTAAAAGTGCATGAAAATGGCCAATTACTCACTCTGAGTTCTCAAAAAGGGTTTCTTCACCCCGGGAAGTTAATTAAATACCATTTGGAGGCATGTAATGTTCGAGCAAAAACGGCTGATTTTCGACAAAAGAGATAACACCCCCCCATTACGTCATGCTTCAGAAATGTGGAAAATGGTCCGTTTTCAAATGTTTTATTTTTGAACGTCAGTTCACATTTGTAGGTGGATCATCAGTGTTAGAGCTAAAATTAGGATGTTTAAAGTGATTTTCATGCTTCCAGGGGCTCGGGAAGTTAAATAAATACCATTTGGAGGCATTTAATGTTCGAGCAAAAACGGCTGATTTTCGACAAAAGAGATAACACCCCCCATTACGTCATGCTTCAGAAATGTGGAAAATGGTCCGTTTTCAAATGTTTTATTTTTGAACGTCAGTTCACATTTGTAGGTGGATCATCAGTGTTAGAGCTAAAATTAGCATGTTTAAAGTGATTTTCATGCTTCCAGGGGCTCGGGAAGTTAAATAAATACCATTTGGAGGCATTTAATGTTCGAGCAAAAATGGCTGATTTTCGACAAAAGAGATAACACCCCCCCATTACATCATGCTTCAGAAATGTGGAAAATGGTCCGTTTTCAAATGTTTTATTTTTGAACGTCAGTTCACATTTGTAGGTGGATCATCAGTGTTAGAGCTCAAATTAGCATGTTTAAAGTGATTTTCATGCTTCCAGGGGCTCGGGAAGTGAATTAAATACTATTTGGAGGCATTTAATGTTCAAGCAAAAACGGCTGATTTTCGACAAAAGAGATAACACCCCCCCATTACGTCATGCTTCAGAAATGTGGAAAATGGTCCGTTTTCAAATGTTTTATTTTTGAACGTCAGTTCACATTTGTAGGTGGATCATCAGTGTTAGAGCTAAAATTAGCATGTTTAAAGTGATTTTCATGCTTCCAGGGGCTCGGGAAGTTAATTAAATACCATTTGGAGGCATTTAATGTTCGAGCAAAAACGGCTGGTTTTCGACAAAAGAGATAACACCCCCCCATTACGTCATGCTTAAGAAATGTGGAAAATGGTCCGTTTTCAAATGTTTTATTTTTGAACGTCAGTTCACATTTGTAGGTGGATCATCAGTGTTAGAGCTAAAATTAGCATGTTTAAAGTGATTTTCATGCTTCCAGGGGCCCTAAACACAAGATTTATGGAATGGTTAAAAGTGCATGAAAATGGCCAATTACTCACTCTGAGTTCTCAAAAAGGGTTTCTTCACCCCGGGAAGTTAATTAAATACCATTTGGAGGCATTTAATGATCGAGCAAATACGGCTGATTTTCGACAAAAGAGATAACACCCCCCCATTACGTCATGCTTCAGAAATGTGGAAAATGGTCCGTTTTCAAATGTTTTATTTTTGAACGTCAGTTCACATTTGTAGGTGGATCATCAGTGTGAGAGCTACAATTAGCATGTTTAAAGTGATTTTCATGCTTCCAAGTGCTCGGGAAGTTAATTAAATTCCATTTGGAGGCATTTAATGTTCGAGCAAAAACGGCTGATTTTCGACAAAAGAGATAACACCCCCCCATTACGTCATGCTTCAGAAATGTGGAAAATGGTCCGTTTTCAAATGTTTTATTTTTGAACGTCAGTTCACATTTGTAGGTGGATCATCAGTGTTAGAGCTAAAATTAGCATGTTTAAAGTGATTTTCATGCTTCCAGGGGCCCTAAACACAAGATTTATGGAATGGTTAAAAGTGCATGAAAATGGCCAATTTACTCACTCTGAGCTCTCAAAAAGGGTTTCTTCACCCCAGGAAGTTAATTAAATACCATTTGGAGGCATGTAATGTTCGAGCAAAAACGGCTGATTTTCGACAAAAGAGATAACACCCCCCCATTACGTCATGCTTCAGAAATGTGGAAAATGGTCCGTTTTCAAATGTTTTATTTTTGAACGTCAGTTCACATTTGTAGGTGGATCATCAGTGTTAGAGCTAAAATTAGCATGTTTAAAGTGATTTTCATGCTTCCAGGGGCTCGGGAAGTTAATTAAATACCATTTGGAGGCATTTAATGTTCGAGCAAAAACGGCTGGTTTTCGACAAAAGAGATAACACCCCCCCATTACGTCATGCTTAAGAAATGTGGAAAATGGTCCGTTTTCAAATGTTTTATTTTTGAACGTCAGTTCACATTTGTAGGTGGATCATCAGTGTTAGAGCTAAAATTAGCATGTTTAAAGTGATTTTCATGCTTCCAGGGGCCCTAAACACAAGATTTATGGAATGGTTAAAAGTGCATGAAAATGGCCAATTACTCACTCTGAGTTCTCAAAAAGGGTTTCTTCACCCCGGGAAGTTAATTAAATACCATTTGGAGGCATTTAATGTTCGAGCAAAAACAGCTGATTTTCGACAAAAGAGATAACAACCCCCCATTACGTCATGCTTCAGAAATGTGGAAAATGGTCCGTTTTCAAATGTTTTATTTTTGAACGTCAGTTCACATTTGTAGGTGGATCATCAGTGTTAGAGCTAAAATTAGCATGTTTAAAGTGATTTTCATGCTTCCAGGGGCTCTGGAAGTGAATTAAATACTATTTGGCGGCATTTAATGTTTGAGCAAAAACGGCTGATTTTCGACAAAAGAGATAACACCCCCCCATTACGTCATGCTTCACAAATGTGGAAAATGGTCCGTTTTCAAATGTTTTATTTTTGAACGTCAGTTCACATTTGTAGGTGGATCATCAGTGTTAGAGCTAAAATTAGCATGTTTAAAGTGATTTTCATGCTTCCAGGGGCTCGGGAAGTTAATTAAATACCATTTGGAGGCATTTAATGTTCGAGCAAAAACGGCTGGTTTTCGACAAAAGAGATAACACCCCCCATTACGTCATGCTTAAGAAATGTGGAAAATGGTCCGTTTTCAAATGTTTTATTTTTGAACGTCAGTTCACATTTGTAGGTGGATCATCAGTGTTAGAGCTAAAATTAGCATGTTTAAAGTGATTTTCATGCTTCCAGGGGCCCTAAACACAAGATTTATGGAATGGTTAAAAGTGCATGAAAATGGCCAATTACTCACTCTGAGTTCTCAAAAAGGGTTTCTTCACCCCGGGAAGTTAATTAAATACCATTTGGAGGCATTTAATGTTCGAGCAAATACGGCTGATTTTCGACAAAAGAGATAACACCCCCCCATTACGTCATGCTTCAGAAATGTGGAAAATGGTCCGTTTTCAAATGTTTTATTTTTGAACGTCAGTTCACATTTGTAGGTGGATCATCAGTGTGAGAGCTAAAATTAGCATGTTTAAAGTGATTTTCATGCTTCCAAGTGCTCGGGAAGTTAATTAAATTCCATTTGGAGGCATTTAATGTTCGAGCAAAAACGGCTGATTTTCGACAAAAGAGATAACACCCCCCCATTACGTCATGCTTCAGAAATGTGGAAAATGGTCCATTTTCAAATGTTTTATTTTTGAACGTCAGTTCACATTTGTAGGTGGATCATCAGTGTTAGAGCTAAAATTAGCATGTTTAAAGTGATTTTCATGCTTCCAGGGGCCCTAAACACAAGATTTATGGAATGGTTAAAAGTGCATGAAAATGGCCAATTTACTCACTCTGAGCTCTCAAAAAGGGTTTCTTCACCCCAGGAAGTTAATTAAATACCATTTGGAGGCATGTAATGTTCGAGCAAAAACGGCTGATTTTCGACAAAAGAGATAACACCCCCCCATTACGTCATGCTTCAGAAATGTGGAAAATGGTCCGTTTTCAAATGTTTTATTTTTGAACGTCAGTTCACATTTGTAGGTGGATCATCAGTGTTAGAGCTAAAATTAGCATGTTTAAAGTGATTTTCATGCTTCCAGGGGCTCGGGAAGTTAATTAAATACCATTTGGAGGCATTTAATGTTCGAGCAAAAACGGCTGGTTTTCGACAAAAGAGATAACACCCCCCCATTACGTCATGCTTAAGAAATGTGGAAAATGGTCCGTTTTCAAATGTTTTATTTTTGAACGTCAGTTCACATTTGTAGGTGGATCATCAGTGTTAGAGCTAAAATTAGCATGTTTAAAGTGATTTTCATGCTTCCAGGGGCCCTAAACACAAGATTTATGGAATGGTTAAAAGTGCATGAAAATGGCCAATTACTCACTCTGAGTTCTCAAAAAGGGTTTCTTCACCCCGGGAAGTTAATTAAATACCATTTGGAGGCATTTAATGTTCGAGCAAAAACAGCTGATTTTCGACAAAAGAGATAACAACCCCCCATTACGTCATGCTTCAGAAATGTGGAAAATGGTCCGTTTTCAAATGTTTTATTTTTGAACGTCAGTTCACATTTGTAGGTGGATCATCAGTGTTAGAGCTAAAATTAGCATGTTTAAAGTGATTTTCATGCTTCCAGGGGCTCTGGAAGTGAATTAAATACTATTTGGCGGCATTTAATGTTTGAGCAAAAACGGCTGATTTTCGACAAAAGAGATAACACCCCCCCATTACGTCATGCTTCACAAATGTGGAAAATGGTCCGTTTTCAAATGTTTTATTTTTGAACGTCAGTTCACATTTGTAGGTGGATCATCAGTGTTAGAGCTAAAATTAGCATGTTTAAAGTGATTTTCATGCTTCCAGGGGCCCTAAACACAAGATTTATGGAATGGTTAAAAGTGCATGAAAATGGCCAATTTACTCACTCTGAGTTCTCAAACAGGGTTTCTTCACCCCCGGAAGTTAATTAAATACCATTTGGAGGCATTTAATGTTCGAGCAAAAACGGCTGATTTTCGACAAAAGAGATAACACCCCCCCATTACGTCATGCTTCAGAAATGTGGAAAATGGTCCGTTTTCAAATGTTTTATTTTTGAACGTCAGTTCACATTTGTAGGTGGATCATCAGTGTTAGAGCTAAAATTAGCATGTTTAAAGTGATTTTCATGCTTCCAGGGGCTCGGGAAGTGAATTAAATACTATTTGGAGGCATTTAATGTTCAAGCAAAAACGGCTGATTTTCGACAAAAGAGATAACACCCCCCCATTACGTCATGCTTCAGAAATGTGGAAAATGGTCCGTTTTCAAATGTTTGATTTTTGAACGTCAGTTCACATTTGTAGGTGGATCATCAGTGTTAGAGCTAACATTGGCATGTTTAAAGTGATTTTCATGCTTCCAGGGGCCCTAAACACAAGATTTATGGAATGGTTAAAAGTGCATGAAAATGGCCAATTTACTCACTCTGAGTTCTCAAAAAGGGTTTCGTCACCCCGGGAAGTTAATTAAATACCATTTGGAGGCATTTAATGTTCGAGCAAAAACGGCTGATTTTCGACAAAAGAGATAACACCCCCCCATTACGTCATGCTTCAGAAATGTGGAAAATGGTCCATTTTCAAATGTTTTATTTTTGAACGTCAGTTCACATTTGTAGGTGGATCATCAGTGTTAGAGCTAAAATTAGCATGTTTAAAGTGATTTTCATGCTTCCAGGGGCCCTAAACACAAGATTTATGGAATGGTTAAAAGTGCATGAAAATGGCCAATTTACTCACTCTGAGTTCTCAAAAAGGGGTTCTTCACCCAGGGAAGTTAATTAAATACCATTTGGAGGCATTTAATGTTCGAGCAAAAACGGCTGATTTTCGACAAAAGAGATAACACCCCCCATTATGGCTGAGATACCTGCCACCCCCTCTCAACACAATCCCCAAATGAGGGAAACCGGAAACGGTTCTTGAAGTTTTTGGAAGTGGGAGGGAGTGACCCTCCCGGCCGTATTTATTAAAAACAAAAAATTAGAACATTTAAACATTAATGTACAATTTCATACCACACTGCGATGTTTGGCTAACCTTAACAAATTCTCTAATACAGAGGTTCTCCTAGCCGATCTAACATCCTACAAAACATTTACTTGAAATATTGAAATTGTACATCCTAACGTTTAAGGGCCAACGGCAAGGTCGTAACCGGTGTCAAGATCCCTAACCAGACATACCCCACCCACTTGGGAGGGGCGACAGCACTGAGGCGTACTCACGTGCAACTACTACAATTTCCCTTGTCTTGACGGGGGCACTTATCAACTCGACGCCAGTTAAAGGTCGTTCGAAGACTCGTGTGAGGTATCTAGAAGGTATCGTAGACCTCCCCCCAACCCCACACAACTTACCGCATCTGCCGTCGCAGATGTCCCTGGCCCCGGGAAATTCCCCAGGAGGGGGCTGTAACCCCTCCTACACAGGAAGGGGCCTTGACCGCCTTTCCTCTTCTTCCGGCGACCCATCCTTAGAAGGGACCGCCTCCCCGTTGAGGGGCCAAAGGCCACCTCCCCCGAGCGCTCCCATCCGTGTTGGGTGACGCCCACTCATAGGGATCTTCCAATTAGTGCTCACCGATCATGACCTTACCGCCTACCGCCTGACCGAAATAAATACGACAAGTGCTAACTAACGAACTACATTGGCCACTATGACCGAAAAAACTGTGTCTACATGGACCTTAAATCCGACATTTTTCAATCACCAGCTTGTAACATTATACCAATCTTTATTACACATTAAATATCAACATAACACCAAAACAACCTGCAAACGAAAATAGAATAACTGATCAACTTTATTAAAACAACTAGCTGTCCTCAGGGGCTGGTGGGTGGGTCAAAATTGGCTCTTCGTTCCGTCTCGAGCTCACGTGCAGCGGGGAGGTGCAGCTTCAGAGCACAGGAACAAGAGGATGTCTTCTGGTCTTGCGTCTCTTTTTATCCATCTTCAGGGCGGGCGTAAACCCGCCCCTGCCTGCCCCGAGGGCGTGGCCGGCGGCGTCCGTGTCTAGGCCAGCCCACTCAAGGGCGGGAAAAAGCGCGCCCCGGCTACGCCGCTTTGGGCATACCAGCCGAGACGCGCCTCCCGCCCAAAAATGTCTTCCCGGGGGGATCGAGGCACTCTGCCATACGTTCGGGGGGACCGAGTGGTCGCCCCTTTCCATATGGCTGAGATACCTGCCACCCCCTCTCAACACAATCCCCAAATGAGGGAAACCGGAAACGGTTCTTGAAGTTTTTGGAAGTGGGAGGGAGTGACCCTCCCGGCCGTATTTATTAAAAACAAAAAATTAGAACATTTAAACATTAATGTACAATTTCATACCACACTGCGATGTTTGGCTAACCTTAACAAATTCTCTAATACAGAGGTTCTCCTAGCCGATCTAACATCCTACAAAACATTTACTTGAAATATTGAAATTGTACATCCTAACGTTTAAGGGCCAACGGCAAGGTCGTAACCGGTGTCAAGATCCCTAACCAGACATACCCCACCCACTTGGGAGGGGCGACAGCACTGAGGCGTACTCACGTGCAACTACTACAATTTCCCTTGTCTTGACGGGGGCACTTATCAACTCGACGCCAGTTAAAGGTCGTTCGAAGACTCGTGTGAGGTATCTAGAAGGTATCGTAGACCTCCCCCCAACCCCACACAACTTACCGCATCTGCCGTCGCAGATGTCCCTGGCCCCGGGAAATTCCCCAGGAGGGGGCTGTAACCCCTCCTACACAGGAAGGGGCCTTGACCGCCTTTCCTCTTCTTCCGGCGACCCATCCTTAGAAGGGACCGCCTCCCCGTTGAGGGGCCAAAGGCCACCTCCCCCGAGCGCTCCCATCCGTGTTGGGTGACGCCCACTCATAGGGATCTTCCAATTAGTGCTCACCGATCATGACCTTACCGCCACAGGCCGGATAGTTGACCGGCTATCCGGACCCCCCACAACACTCCTACCTAAAGGTCATGTTTCAAAGATTTCAACCATGCTAAGAAATCTCCTAAGAACAACTCATTCCCCTCCCAAGACAAATGCACACCATCCCCCGAATACATCATGTCATCATTAATACAGCTATGAGAAATAGAATGCAATGTCCTGGAACGGAACAACCTACTCACTTTATTGTTAAGCTTCCTAACAGAATGATTCAAAGCAGGTATAGAGATAGCCCCCCGCCACACCTTTCGTGGAATCAAATGGGACCATGCAATCGTGCACCCCGGAACTCTCCTCGCCAACCAACTTACAGTGGAAAGCATTGCCTCCAGGAGTAGTCGTCTACCGATGGTGACCAAATCATTGCCCCCAACATGTACTATCACTATAGACGGCGGTGACCTTGTCCGCCCTAACAAACCCTCAAAAAATGTTTGAAACTGGTCAATACAGAGACCGCCCCTTCCGTAGAAGGACATCCTGTACCCGTATTCCCCAGCTACGTGAACCATGTCACCTGCTTTGAATACGTCTGCGGCACGCCTCACGTACGAGTGGCCCACGACCCACACCTCCTTTTTCACAGCCGGTGATGTCTGACCGCTGGCCCGGTGTAAGGTCGACTGCATAGTCCGCCCCGCCTCGTAGGCTTGCGTAACTGAAACCAAACAAAAAACAAGAAGCGTGAGTACAGAGTACATAATTACAGCTTCACAACATGTGCAACCGCACATATCTTTTATAACAATTGGAGGACCAACGCCCCATTCGTTTCACTTGCTCAACATTAAGACCCCTGGCTGTAGCCTCCGTAGCAGCCCCTATCCGAAAGGAATGGGTCCCAAATTCGCCCGGGTTCAAGCCCGCAGCGGCAACTGACATCGCAAGCACCCGCTGAAACTGAAATTTCGTCAGTGGGGTGGCGTCCGCGTGTCTTAACAAAGTCCCCCCCCATGATGCCACCCTTCGTGCTAGGTAATCCTCTAAACATTTTACCGGACATATGGAGGACCCAGGAATCCTGCGTATGATGACGCAGTCACCCATCCCAACCTGGTCAGTCTTAGACCTCACAAAGGAGACAGTCATTGTTTCTCCCCTGATCCGAACGTGTTCCTGGCACAATCCCCCCGCCACGTCCAGTTTGTTCCTTGCAACTAGTTCGCCTACCCGCATTGCTCCATGAAATGCCAGCGTAAATGCGGCTCGGAACAGTACTGCCTCAAACTGAGATGAACATGTGGCAGGAAGTGTAGCCAACAACTGGGACAATCTATCCAAACCTATCGGGCGCCTTTCATCTACTCTGCGACCCTCAAGGCGTTGCCACCCACGCAGCGCTTTCTGTACAACGAAGGACGCTGTTGGGTCCTGGATAGCGTGTGCTCTGGCAACAAAGGAAATGGCAGCACGATGCCTCTGGGCCGTAGCCACCGATTTCCCAGCCCTACGTAAAGACATCAGGAAATTCACCACCCATTCCTCATGACCCCACAGTCGCTCTCTATCACTCCCCAAAAAGGCTAAATAGGCCCGAAACGCCCCTTCATATGCCTTCCTCGTCCTTGGTGCTAGACTCTCTCCCACGAGGTGACGAAGTTCGGGGCACCGAGAGACCAGAGAGCTTCGGTAAAGGGTGCCGGCTCCGGGTCCGCTGAGGGAAGGAAACCCGAAAAAGCCTGCATTTGAAAACGAGACAGTGCGTCAGCTGCCTGATTCATCACCCCTGGCACGTGTTTTGCTCTGAATAGCACGTTCAATTTCATACATAGTAAAACAATTTCTTTAAGCAGTCTTAAGATCAGTTTACAACGTGCTGCCTGACTATTGATGCACTCGACCACAGTCATATTGTCCGACCAAAATATGACCGAGTGATTTTTGAACCCATCGGGCCATGTCCTCAAGGCCACCAAGATGGGAAACAGTTCGAGGAAAGCAATATTACTCGTCAGACCCTTCTCATGCCACCAAGTCGGCCATCTTTGTGCCGACCATTTTGTGCCGAAAATGGCGCCAAAACCTATGCTTCCCGCCGAATCTGTCCATAGCCCCAGCTCCTCAGAAGACACGGCTGGTTTGTTCCAGACGATTCTACCATTGAAATCCGCCAAGAATGCTAACCAAATACGCATGTCCTGGCGGATCTCGGCCGATAGTCTCGTGCGATGATGACCTTCTTTAAGGCCGACCATCGCTTGGGCAATTGAACGGGAAAAAGGGCGGGCCATCGGTATCACCCTCAGGGCAAAATTCAACTGTCCCACCACTTGCTGTAATTGTTGCAGCGTAACTTTTGATGCATTTATACATAGTTGCAGCGCAGCCCTGAACTTCAACACTTTCTCGGCTGGCAAACGGAAACACCCCTCAATGGAGTCCAACTCGATCCCCAGAAACTCGAGGCAAGTCGTAGGACCCACTGTTTTACCTGGCGCCAATGGCACGCCTAACTGTTCCATCAACACACAAAAATCGGCCAAGGCCCGGCCACATTCAAGACCCCCGGCTGCCCCAAGAAATAAGAAATCATCAAGGTAGTGCATTACATCTTGGAAACCCGTTTTCTTTGTGAAAACCCATTGTAGAAAACAACTGAATTTCTCGAAATAGGCACAGGATATAGAACACCCCATTGGCATACACCTATCCATGTAATAACAACCCTGAAACATGAAACCTAGGAGACGCTGGTCGTCTGGGTGTACCGGGAGCAAACGGAACGCTGACTCGATATCTGACTTCGCCATCAGCGCCCCGGGCCCCAGGCGATTCAAAATGGCTACGGCCTCATCGAAGGATGCGTACCGCACCGAACACACTTCTGGATCGATTGCCTCATTTACGGAAAGACCTCGTGGAGCTGATAAGTTATGAATTAGTCGGAACTCTCCAGGGTCTTTCTTGGGGACTACCCCTAAGGGAGAACACACAAAATTCTGGACTGGGGGTACACTAAACGGGCCAGCAACCCGACCTCGAGTCACCTCTTTTCGGATCTTTTCCTGTACTACGGTTGTATGCTGCAGGACGGAAAGTTGGTTTTTACACTTACCCACACCCTGAAAGTCCCCTACCGGGATGCGGAAACCATACGAAAAACCGTTTCGCAGCACCCCAGCAGAAGTACGATCCGGGTAATCACTGAGCCAAGGGATCATTGCCAGGGTATCAATGGGAGTGGGTAAAGGCGCCCCTCGGACTATTTTAGACCTGTTTGGCACCTCCTCTCCCCCCGTTATCACCCGTTCAGGCTCTGCACGAGGCCTCAGGATGGGATGACCCACAACCACTACATTCATGTTTGAATTTACACGATCCCTGCGGTCTCGTACATTTTCCTTTGTTGTAATTAAAACAGAAACCCTTTCTTCCGGTATTGCCGGTAGGTTTCGAGTGATCGTCGGCCCCCGTACCTGACCGAAAGGGCGTCCCCGCATATTGTCGGGAGGATTCACCCACATTACTTCCCACCAATGGCATTTTTAACATCCCTGACTCCTTCATTTTATCCCAGGTCAAGGCATCATAACAATCCCAGGTTAAACTTTTATTATGCTCCTTTTCCTTTCGGAACATATTATCGTAACAAAACCAATGATTCCCCTGATGCGATGTCGAGTACCCCATGATTCGTGATTGGTAGATTGGGAACTCGGAAAGCAACTCAGGCCTACGTTCGCCCAGGATTGATGTAAAGATTCCCCAGGCATTGCCCCAATTGGCGATATTCTCATTCACTTTAAAGGCGGCCATTTTTGCGCGCCAAACACTCAGATGCATTAAGTCCTTCTGACTCTTTACATGCTCCACCTCATAGTGATCAACAAGTAACGAAAAAATGTTCACATACTCCCCCGCCCAAATCTTTTCTTTAATTGCCAAAGGAACATGTTGCCCCAACTTTTCTCTCCGAGAGGGTGTTGACTCATCCCTCGCAATCGGCAATGGCCGCTTACCTGCACCTGACGCTGCCTCTGTGGTCGCAACCGTCCCTGGTGTCTTGTCCCCCACTGCAGCCGGCACGGGCACCTTGGCTGCTTCCCGCTTCTCACGCAATTGCTTAACCAGCTCCTGCGCTTCGACAGCCGTGGCGCCCTCGTTACCTTTTCCCAACCACGCTGCCAATTGTGCTGCCAACTCGGGCGGCATATCATCCTCGGACACGGGGGTGATCGGATTCCCCTCCTCTGGCACGGGCGTTGGAGCCTCGAGCGGGGCACTGGGACCGGGGATCTCTTCTCCCGCTGCCCCCCTCCTGGGCCTCTTGTTTTTCCCTCCCGGGGCTGCTCCCGCCAAAGGACGTTTTGGACCCCTTTCCTCATTCATATCCACCCGCTTCCTTAGCTCGGACATCTCCTTCATAAGAGCACGCAGCATCTGGTCGGTATTCATGCGCTTTCCAACCTTCTTCGGCATTCTCCAACAAAGTAACTGAAAAACAAACAAGAACGATTAAAACGCTCAAAATTGGCTCTTCGTTCCGTCTCGAGCTCACGTGCAGCGGGGAGGTGCAGCTTCAGAGCACAGGAACAAGAGGATGTCTTCTGGTCTTGCGTCTCTTTTTATCCATCTTCAGGGCGGGCGTAAACCCGCCCCTGCCTGCCCCGAGGGCGTGGCCGGCGGCGTCCGTGTCTAGGCCAGCCCACTCAAGGGCGGGAAAAAGCGCGCCCCGGCTACGCCGCTTTGGGCATACCAGCCGAGACGCGCCTCCCGCCCAAAAATGTCTTCCCGGGGGGATCGAGGCACTCTGCCATACGTTCGGGGGGACCGAGTGGTCGCCCCTTTCCATACGTCATGCTTCAGAAATGTGGAAAATGGTCCGTTTTCAAATGTTTTATTTTTGAACGTCAGTTCACATTTGTAGGTGGATCATCAGTGTTAGAGCTAAAATTAGTATGTTTAAAGTGATTTTCATGCTTCCAGGGGCTCGGGAAGTTAAATAAATACCATTTGGAGGCATTTAATGTTCGAGCAAAAACGGCTGATTTTCGACAAAAGAGATAACACCCCCCATTACGTCATGCTTCAGAAATGTGGAAAATGGTCCGTTTTCAAATGTTTTATTTTTGAACGTCAGTTCACATTTGTAGGTGGATCATCAGTGTTAGAGCTAAAATTAGCATGTTTAAAGTGATTTTCATGCTTCCAGGGGCTCGGGAAGTTAAATAAATACCATTTGGAGGCATTTAATGTTCGAGCAAAAACGGCTGATTTTCGACAAAAGAGATAACACCCCCCCATTACGTCATGCTTCAGAAATGTGGAAAATGGTCCATTTTCAAATGTTTTATTTTTGAACGTCAGTTCACATTTGTAGGTGGATCATCAGTGTTAGAGCTCAAATTAGCATGTTTAAAGTGATTTTCATGCTTCCAGGGGCTCGGGAAGTGAATTAAATACTATTTGGAGGCATTTAATGTTCAAGCAAAAACGGCTGATTTTCGACAAAAGAGATAACACCCCCCCATTACGTCATGCTTCAGAAATGTGGAAAATGGTCCGTTTTCAAATGTTTTATTTTTGAACGTCAGTTCACATTTGTAGGTGGATCATCAGTGTTAGAGCTAAAATTAGCATGTTTAAAGTGATTTTCATGCTTCCAGGAGCTCGGGAAGTTAATTAAATACCATTTGGAGGCATTTAATGTTCGAGCAAAAATGGCTGATTTTCGACAAAAGAGATAACACCCCCCCATTACGTCATGCTTCAGAAATGTGGAAAATGGTCCGTTTTCAAATGTTTTATTTTTGAACGTCAGTTCACATTTGTAGGTGGATCATCAGTGTTAGAGCTAACATTGGCATGTTTAAAGTGATTTTCATGCTTCCAGGGGCCCTAAACACAAGATTTATGGAATGGTTAAAAGTGCATGAAAATGGCCAATTTACTCACTCTGAGTTCTCAATAAGGGTTTCTTCACCCCGGGAAGTTAATTAAATACCATTTGGAGGCATTTAATGTTCGAGCAAAAACGGCTTATTTTTCGACGAAAGAGATAACACCCCCCCATTACGTCATGCTTCAGAAATGTGGAAAATGGTCCGTTTTCAAATGTTTT
Organism: Lissotriton vulgaris; assembly: GCF_964263255.1. NCBI lineage: Eukaryota > Metazoa > Chordata > Amphibia > Caudata > Salamandridae > Lissotriton > Lissotriton vulgaris. The sequence goes on from NW_028250459.1 coordinate 126,334, forward strand.
ATTTTTGAACATCAGTTCACATTTGTAGGTGGATCATCAGTGTGAGAGCTAAAATTAGCATGTTTAAAGTGAATTTCATGCTTCCAAGGGCTCGGGAAGTTAATTAAATACCATTTGGAGGCATTTAATGTTCGAGCAAAAACGGCTGATTTTCGACAAAAGAGATAACACCCCCCCATTACGTCATGCTTCAGAAATGTGGAAAATGGTCCGTTTTCAAATGTTTTATTTTTGAACATCAGTTCACATTTGTAGGTGGATCATCAGTGTGAGAGCTAAAATTAGCATGTTTAAAGTGATTTTCATGCTTCCAGGGGCTCGGGAAGTGAATTAAATACTATTTGGAGGCATTTAATGTTCAAGCAAAAACGGCTGATTTTCGACAAAAGAGATAACACCCCCCCCATTACGTCATGCTTCAGAAATGTGGAAAATGGTCCGTTTTCAAATGTTTGATTTTTGAACGTCAGTTCACATTTGTAGGTGGATCATCAGTGTTAGAGCTAACATTGGCATGTTTAAAGTGATTTTCATGCTTCCAGTGGCCCTAAACACAAGATTTATGGAATGGTTAAAAGTGTATGAAAATGGCCAATTTACTCACTCTGAGTTCTCAAAAAGGGTTTCGTCACCCCGGGAAGTTAATTAAATACCATTTGGAGGCATTTAATGTTCGAGCAAAAACGGCTGATTTTCGACAAAAGAGATAACACCCCCCCATTACGTCATGCTTCAGAAATGTGGAAAATGGTCCGTTTTCAAATGTTTTATTTTTGAACGTCAGTTCACATTTGTAGGTGGATCATCAGTGTTAGAGCTAAAATTAGCATGTTTAAAGTGATTTTCATGCTTCCAGGGGCCCTAAACACAAGATTTATGGAATTGTTAAAAGTGCATAAAAATGGCCAATTTACTCACTCTGAGTTCTCAAAAAGGGTTTCTTCACCCAGGGAAGTTAATTAAATACCATTTGGAGGTGGATCATCAGTGTTAGAGCTAAAATTAGTATGTTTAAAGTGTTTTTCATGCTTCCAGGGGCTCGGGAAGTTAAATAAATACCATTTGGAGGCATTTAATGTTCGAGCAAAAACGGCTGATTTTCGACAAAAGAGATAACACCCCCCATTACGTCATGCTTCAGAAATGTGGAAAATGGTCCGTTTTCAAATGTTTTATTTTTGAACGTCAGTTCACATTTGTAGGTGGATCATCAGTGTTAGAGCTAAAATTAGCATGTTTAAAGTGATTTTCATGCTTCCAGGGGCTCGGGAAGTTAAATAAATACCATTTGGAGGCATTTAATGTTCAAGCAAAAACGGCTGATTTTCGACAAAAGAGATAACACCCCCCCCCCATTACGTCATGCTTCAGAAATGTGGAAAATGGTCCGTTTTCAAATGTTTGATTTTTGAACGTCAGTTCACATTTGTAGGTGGATCATCAGTGTTAGAGCTAACATTGGCATGTTTAAAGTGATTTTCATGCTTCCAGGGGCTCGGGAAGTTAATTAAATACCATTTGGAGGCATTTAATGTTCGAGCAAAAATGGCTGATTTTCGACAAAAGAGATAACACCCCCCCATTACGTCATGCTTCAGAAATGTGGAAAATGGTCCGTTTTCAAATGTTTTATTTTTGAACGTCAGTTCACATTTGTAGGTGGATCATCAGTGTTAGAGCTAACATTGGCATGTTTAAAGTGATTTTCATGCTTCCAGGGGCCCTAAACACAAGATTTATGGAATGGTTAAAAGTGCATGAAAATGGCCAATTTACTCACTCTGAGTTCTCAATAAGGGTTTCTTCACCCCGGGAAGTTAATTAAATACCATTTGGAGGCATTTAATGTTCGAGCAAAAACGGCTTATTTTTCGACAAAAGAGATAACACCCCCCCATTACGTCATGCTTCAGAAATGTGGAAAATGGTCCGTTTTCAAATGTTTTATTTTTGAACATCAGTTCACATTTGTAGGTGGATCATCAGTGTGAGAGCTAAAATTAGCATGTTTAAAGTGATTTTCATGCTTCCAAGGGCTCGGGAAGTTAATTAAATACCATTTGGAGGCATTTAATGTTCGAGCAAAAACGGCTGATTTTCGACAAAAGAGATAACACCCCCCCATTACGTCATGCTTCAGAAATGTGGAAAATGGTCCGTTTTCAAATGTTTTATTTTTGAACGTCAGTTCACATTTGTAGGTGGATCATCAGTGTTAGAGCTAAAATTAGCATGTTTAAAGTGATTTTCATGCTTCCAGGGGCTCGGGAAGTGAATTAAATACTATTTGGAGGCATTTAATGTTCAAGCAAAAACGGCTGATTTTCGACAAAAGAGATAACACCCCCCCATTACGTCATGCTTCAGAAATGTGGAAAATGGTCCGTTTTCAAATGTTTGATTTTTGAACGTCAGTTCACATTTGTAGGTGGATCATCAGTGTTAGAGCTAACATTGGCATGTTTAAAGTGATTTTCATGCTTCCAGTGGCCCTAAACACAAGATTTATGGAATGGTTAAAAGTGTATGAAAATGGCCAATTTACTCACTCTGAGTTCTCAAAAAGGGTTTCGTCACCCCGGGAAGTTAATTAAATACCATTTGGAGGCATTTAATGTTCGAGCAAAAACGGCTGATTTTCGACAAAAGAGATAACACCCCCCCATTACGTCATGCTTCAGAAATGTGGAAAATGGTCCGTTTTCAAATGTTTTATTTTTGAACGTCAGTTCACATTTGTAGGTGGATCATCAGTGTTAGAGCTAAAATTAGCATGTTTAAAGTGATTTTCATGCTTCCAGGGGCCCTAAACACAAGATTTATGGAATTGTTAAAAGTGCATAAAAATGGCCAATTTACTCACTCTGAGTTCTCAAAAAGGGTTTCTTCACCCAGGGAAGTTAATTAAATACCATTTGGAGGCATTTAATGTTCGAGCAAAAACGGCTGATTTTCGACAAAAGAGATAACACCCCCCCAGTACGTCATGCTTCAGAAATGTGGAAAATGGTCCGTTTTCAAATGTTTTATTTTTGAACGTCAGTTCACATTTGTAGGTGGATCATCAGTGTTAGAGCTAAAATTAGCATGTTTAAAGTGATTTTCATGCTTCCAGGGGCTCGGGAAGTGAATTAAATACTATTTGGAGGCATTTAATGTTCAAGCAAAAACGGCTGATTTTCGACAAAAGAGATAACACCCCCCCATTACGTCATGCTTCAGAAATGTGGAAAATGGTCCGTTTTCAAATGTTTGATTTTTGAACGTCAGTTCACATTTGTAGGTGGATCATCAGTGTTAGAGCTAACATTGGCATGTTTAAAGTGATTTTCATGCTTCCAGGGGGCCCTAAACACAAGATTTATGGAATGGTTAAAAGTGCATGAAAATGGCCAATTTACTCACTCTGAGTTCTCAAAAAGGGTTTCGTCACCCCGGGAAGTTAATTAAATACCATTTGGAGGCATTTAATGTTCGAGCAAAACGGCTGATTTTCGACAAAAGAGATAACACCCCCCCCATTACGTCATGCTTCAGAAATGTGGAAAATGGTCCGTTTTCAAATGTTTTATTTTTGAACGTCAGTTCACATTTGTAGGTGGATCATCAGTGTTAGAGCTAAAATTAGCATGTTTAAAGTGATTTTCATGCTTCCAGGGGCCCTAAACACAATATTTATGGAATGGTTAAAAGTGCATGAAAATGGCCAATTTACTCACTCTGAGTTCTCAAAAAGGGTGTCTTCACCCAGGGAAGTTAATTAAATACCATTTGGAGGCATTTAATGTTCGAGCAAAAACGGCTGGTTTTCGACAAAAGAGATAACACCCCCCCAGTACGTCATGCTTCAGAAATGTGGAAAATGGTCCATTTTCAAATGTTTTATTTTTGAACGTCAGTTCACATTTGTAGGTGGATCATCAGTGTTAGAGCTAAAATTAGTATGTTTAAAGTGATTTTCATGCTTCCAGGGGCTCGGGAAGTTAAATAAATACCATTTGGAGGCATTTAATGTTCGAGCAAAAACGGCTGATTTTCGACAAAAGAGATAACACCCCCATTACGTCATGCTTCAGAAATGTGGAAAATGGTCCGTTTTCAAATGTTTTATTTTTGAACGTCAGTTCACATTTGTAGGTGGATCATCAGTGTTAGAGCTAAAATTAGCATGTTTAAAGTGATTTTCATGCTTCCAGGGGCTCGGGAAGTTAAATAAATACCATTTGGAGGCATTTAATGTTCAAGCAAAAACGGCTGATTTTCGACAAAAGAGATAACACCCCCCATTACGTCATGCTTCAGAAATGTGGAAAATGGTCCGTTTTCAAATGTTTTATTTTTGAACGTCAGTTCACATTTGTAGGTGGATCATCAGTGTTAGAGCTCAAATTAGCATGTTTAAAGTGATTTTCATGCTTCCAGGGGCTCGGGAAGTGAATTAAATACTATTTGGAGGCATTTAATGTTCAAGCAAAAACGGCTGATTTTCGACAAAAGAGATAACACCCCCCCATTACGTCATGCTTCAGAAATGTGGAAAATGGTCCGTTTTCAAATGTTTTATTTTTGAACGTCAGTTCACATTTGTAGGTGGATCATCAGCGTTAGAGCTAAAATTAGCATGTTTAAAGTGATTTTCATGCTTCCAGGGGCCCTAAACACAAGATTTATGGAATGGTTAAAAGTGCATGAAAATGGCCAATTACTCACTCTGAGTTCTCAAAAAGGGTTTCTTCACCCCGGGAAGTTAATTAAATACCATTTGGAGGCATGTAATGTTCGAGCAAAAACGGCTGATTTTCGACAAAAGAGATAACACCCCCCCATTACGTCATGCTTCAGAAATGTGGAAAATGGTCCGTTTTCAAATGTTTTATTTTTGAACGTCAGTTCACATTTGTAGGTGGATCATCAGTGTTAGAGCTAAAATTAGGATGTTTAAAGTGATTTTCATGCTTCCAGGGGCTCGGGAAGTTAAATAAATACCATTTGGAGGCATTTAATGTTCGAGCAAAAACGGCTGATTTTCGACAAAAGAGATAACACCCCCCATTACGTCATGCTTCAGAAATGTGGAAAATGGTCCGTTTTCAAATGTTTTATTTTTGAACGTCAGTTCACATTTGTAGGTGGATCATCAGTGTTAGAGCTAAAATTAGCATGTTTAAAGTGATTTTCATGCTTCCAGGGGCTCGGGAAGTTAAATAAATACCATTTGGAGGCATTTAATGTTCGAGCAAAAACGGCTGATTTTCGACAAAAGAGATAACACCCCCCCATTACGTCATGCTTCAGAAATGTGGAAAATGGTCCGTTTTCAAATGTTTTATTTTTGAACGTCAGTTCACATTTGTAGGTGGATCATCAGTGTTAGAGCTCAAATTAGCATGTTTAAAGTGATTTTCATGCTTCCAGGGGCTCGGGAAGTGAATTAAATACTATTTGGAGGCATTTAATGTTCAAGCAAAAACGGCTGATTTTCGACAAAAGAGATAACACCCCCCCATTACGTCATGCTTCAGAAATGTGGAAAATGGTCCGTTTTCAAATGTTTTATTTTTGAACGTCAGTTCACATTTGTAGGTGGATCATCAGTGTTAGAGCTAAAATTAGCATGTTTAAAGTGATTTTCATGCTTCCAGGGGCTCGGGAAGTTAATTAAATACCATTTGGAGGCATTTAATGTTCGAGCAAAAACGGCTGGTTTTCGACAAAAGAGATAACACCCCCCCATTACGTCATGCTTAAGAAATGTGGAAAATGGTCCGTTTTCAAATGTTTTATTTTTGAACGTCAGTTCACATTTGTAGGTGGATCATCAGTGTTAGAGCTAAAATTAGCATGTTTAAAGTGATTTTCATGCTTCCAGGGGCCCTAAACACAAGATTTATGGAATGGTTAAAAGTGCATGAAAATGGCCAATTACTCACTCTGAGTTCTCAAAAAGGGTTTCTTCACCCCGGGAAGTTAATTAAATACCATTTGGAGGCATTTAATGTTCGAGCAAATACGGCTGATTTTCGACAAAAGAGATAACACCCCCCCATTACGTCATGCTTCAGAAATGTGGAAAATGGTCCGTTTTCAAATGTTTTATTTTTGAACGTCAGTTCACATTTGTAGGTGGATCATCAGTGTGAGAGCTAAAATTAGCATGTTTAAAGTGATTTTCATGCTTCCAAGTGCTCGGGAAGTTAATTAAATTCCATTTGGAGGCATTTAATGTTCGAGCAAAAACGGCTGATTTTCGACAAAAGAGATAACACCCCCCCATTACGTCATGCTTTAGAAATGTGGAAAATGGTCCGTTTTCAAATGTTTTATTTTTGAACGTCAGTTCACATTTGTAGGTGGATCATCAGTGTTAGAGCTAAAATTAGCATGTTTAAAGTGATTTTCATGCTTCCAGGGGCCCTAAACACAAGATTTATGGAATGGTTAAAAGTGCATGAAAATGGCCAATTTACTCACTCTGAGCTCTCAAAAAGGGTTTCTTCACCCCAGGAAGTTAATTAAATACCATTTGGAGGCATGTAATGTTCGAGCAAAAACGGCTGATTTTCGACAAAAGAGATAACACCCCCCCATTACGTCATGCTTCAGAAATGTGGAAAATGGTCCGTTTTCAAATGTTTTATTTTTGAACGTCAGTTCACATTTGTAGGTGGATCATCAGTGTTAGAGCTAAAATTAGCATGTTTAAAGTGATTTTCATGCTTCCAGGGGCTCGGGAAGTTAATTAAATACCATTTGGAGGCATTTAATGTTCGAGCAAAAACGGCTGGTTTTCGACAAAAGAGATAACACCCCCCCATTACGTCATGCTTAAGAAATGTGGAAAATGGTCCGTTTTCAAATGTTTTATTTTTGAACGTCAGTTCACATTTGTAGGTGGATCATCAGTGTTAGAGCTAAAATTAGCATGTTTAAAGTGATTTTCATGCTTCCAGGGGCCCTAAACACAAGATTTATGGAATGGTTAAAAGTGCATGAAAATGGCCAATTACTCACTCTGAGTTCTCAAAAAGGGTTTCTTCACCCCGGGAAGTTAATTAAATACCATTTGGAGGCATTTAATGTTCGAGCAAAAACAGCTGATTTTCGACAAAAGAGATAACAACCCCCCATTACGTCATGCTTCAGAAATGTGGAAAATGGTCCGTTTTCAAATGTTTTATTTTTGAACGTCAGTTCACATTTGTAGGTGGATCATCAGTGTTAGAGCTAAAATTAGCATGTTTAAAGTGATTTTCATGCTTCCAGGGGCTCGGGAAGTGAATTAAATACTATTTGGAGGCATTTAATGTTCAAGCAAAAACGGCTGATTTTCGACAAAAGAGATAACACCCCCCCATTACGTCATGCTTCAGAAATGTGGAAAATGGTCCGTTTTCAAATGTTTTATTTTTGAACGTCAGTTCACATTTGTAGGTGGATCATCAGTGTTAGAGCTAAAATTAGCATGTTTAAAGTGATTTTCATGCTTCCAGGGGCCCTAAACACAAGATTTATGGAATGGTTAAAAGTGCATGAAAATGGCCAATTACTCACTCTGAGTTCTCAAAAAGGGTTTCTTCACCCCGGGAAGTTAATTAAATACCATTTGGAGGCATGTAATGTTCGAGCAAAAACGGCTGATTTTCGACAAAAGAGATAACACCCCCCCATTACGTCATGCTTCAGAAATGTGGAAAATGGTCCGTTTTCAAATGTTTTATTTTTGAACGTCAGTTCACATTTGTAGGTGGATCATCAGTGTTAGAGCTAAAATTAGGATGTTTAAAGTGATTTTCATGCTTCCAGGGGCTCGGGAAGTTAAATAAATACCATTTGGAGGCATTTAATGTTCGAGCAAAAACGGCTGATTTTCGACAAAAGAGATAACACCCCCCATTACGTCATGCTTCAGAAATGTGGAAAATGGTCCGTTTTCAAATGTTTTATTTTTGAACGTCAGTTCACATTTGTAGGTGGATCATCAGTGTTAGAGCTAAAATTAGCATGTTTAAAGTGATTTTCATGCTTCCAGGGGCTCGGGAAGTTAAATAAATACCATTTGGAGGCATTTAATGTTCGAGCAAAAACGGCTGATTTTCGACAAAAGAGATAACACCCCCCCATTACGTCATGCTTCAGAAATGTGGAAAATGGTCCGTTTTCAAATGTTTTATTTTTGAACGTCAGTTCACATTTGTAGGTGGATCATCAGTGTTAGAGCTCAAATTAGCATGTTTAAAGTGATTTTCATGCTTCCAGGGGCTCGGGAAGTGAATTAAATACTATTTGGAGGCATTTAATGTTCAAGCAAAAACGGCTGATTTTCGACAAAAGAGATAACACCCCCCCATTACGTCATGCTTCAGAAATGTGGAAAATGGTCCGTTTTCAAATGTTTTATTTTTGAACGTCAGTTCACATTTGTAGGTGGATCATCAGTGTTAGAGCTAAAATTAGCATGTTTAAAGTGATTTTCATGCTTCCAGGGGCTCGGGAAGTTAATTAAATACCATTTGGAGGCATTTAATGTTCGAGCAAAAACGGCTGGTTTTCGACAAAAGAGATAACACCCCCCCATTACGTCATGCTTAAGAAATGTGGAAAATGGTCCGTTTTCAAATGTTTTATTTTTGAACGTCAGTTCACATTTGTAGGTGGATCATCAGTGTTAGAGCTAAAATTAGCATGTTTAAAGTGATTTTCATGCTTCCAGGGGCCCTAAACACAAGATTTATGGAATGGTTAAAAGTGCATGAAAATGGCCAATTACTCACTCTGAGTTCTCAAAAAGGGTTTCTTCACCCCGGGAAGTTAATTAAATACCATTTGGAGGCATTTAATGTTCGAGCAAATACGGCTGATTTTCGACAAAAGAGATAACACCCCCCCATTACGTCATGCTTCAGAAATGTGGAAAATGGTCCGTTTTCAAATGTTTTATTTTTGAACGTCAGTTCACATTTGTAGGTGGATCATCAGTGTGAGAGCTAAAATTAGCATGTTTAAAGTGATTTTCATGCTTCCAAGTGCTCGGGAAGTTAATTAAATTCCATTTGGAGGCATTTAATGTTCGAGCAAAAACGGCTGATTTTCGACAAAAGAGATAACACCCCCCCATTACGTCATGCTTTAGAAATGTGGAAAATGGTCCGTTTTCAAATGTTTTATTTTTGAACGTCAGTTCACATTTGTAGGTGGATCATCAGTGTTAGAGCTAAAATTAGCATGTTTAAAGTGATTTTCATGCTTCCAGGGGCCCTAAACACAAGATTTATGGAATGGTTAAAAGTGCATGAAAATGGCCAATTTACTCACTCTGAGCTCTCAAAAAGGGTTTCTTCACCCCAGGAAGTTAATTAAATACCATTTGGAGGCATGTAATGTTCGAGCAAAAACGGCTGATTTTCGACAAAAGAGATAACACCCCCCCATTACGTCATGCTTCAGAAATGTGGAAAATGGTCCGTTTTCAAATGTTTTATTTTTGAACGTCAGTTCACATTTGTAGGTGGATCATCAGTGTTAGAGCTAAAATTAGCATGTTTAAAGTGATTTTCATGCTTCCAGGGGCTCGGGAAGTTAATTAAATACCATTTGGAGGCATTTAATGTTCGAGCAAAAACGGCTGGTTTTCGACAAAAGAGATAACACCCCCCCATTACGTCATGCTTAAGAAATGTGGAAAATGGTCCGTTTTCAAATGTTTTATTTTTGAACGTCAGTTCACATTTGTAGGTGGATCATCAGTGTTAGAGCTAAAATTAGCATGTTTAAAGTGATTTTCATGCTTCCAGGGGCCCTAAACACAAGATTTATGGAATGGTTAAAAGTGCATGAAAATGGCCAATTACTCACTCTGAGTTCTCAAAAAGGGTTTCTTCACCCCGGGAAGTTAATTAAATACCATTTGGAGGCATTTAATGTTCGAGCAAAAACAGCTGATTTTCGACAAAAGAGATAACAACCCCCCATTACGTCATGCTTCAGAAATGTGGAAAATGGTCCGTTTTCAAATGTTTTATTTTTGAACGTCAGTTCACATTTGTAGGTGGATCATCAGTGTTAGAGCTAAAATTAGCATGTTTAAAGTGATTTTCATGCTTCCAGGGGCTCTGGAAGTGAATTAAATACTATTTGGCGGCATTTAATGTTTGAGCAAAAACGGCTGATTTTCGACAAAAGAGATAACACCCCCCCATTACGTCATGCTTCACAAATGTGGAAAATGGTCCGTTTTCAAATGTTTTATTTTTGAACGTCAGTTCACATTTGTAGGTGGATCATCAGTGTTAGAGCTAAAATTAGCATGTTTAAAGTGATTTTCATGCTTCCAGGGGCTCGGGAAGTTAATTAAATACCATTTGGAGGCATTTAATGTTCGAGCAAAAACGGCTGGTTTTCGACAAAAGAGATAACACCCCCCCATTACGTCATGCTTAAGAAATGTGGAAAATGGTCCGTTTTCAAATGTTTTATTTTTGAACGTCAGTTCACATTTGTAGGTGGATCATCAGTGTTAGAGCTAAAATTAGCATGTTTAAAGTGATTTTCATGCTTCCAGGGGCCCTAAACACAAGATTTATGGAATGGTTAAAAGTGCATGAAAATGGCCAATTACTCACTCTGAGTTCTCAAAAAGGGTTTCTTCACCCCGGGAAGTTAATTAAATACCATTTGGAGGCATTTAATGTTCGAGCAAATACGGCTGATTTTCGACAAAAGAGATAACACCCCCCCATTACGTCATGCTTCAGAAATGTGGAAAATGGTCCGTTTTCAAATGTTTTATTTTTGAACGTCAGTTCACATTTGTAGGTGGATCATCAGTGTTAGAGCTAAAATTAGCATGTTTAAAGTGATTTTCATGCTTCCAGGGGCTCGGGAAGTTAATTAAATACCATTTGGAGGCATTTAATGTTCGAGCAAAAACGGCTGGTTTTCGACAAAAGAGATAACACCCCCCCATTACGTCATGCTTAAGAAATGTGGAAAATGGTCCGTTTTCAAATGTTTTATTTTTGAACGTCAGTTCACATTTGTAGGTGGATCATCAGTGTTAGAGCTAAAATTAGCATGTTTAAAGTGATTTTCATGCTTCCAGGGGCCCTAAACACAAGATTTATGGAATGGTTAAAAGTGCATGAAAATGGCCAATTACTCACTCTGAGTTCTCAAAAAGGGTTTCTTCACCCCGGGAAGTTAATTAAATACCATTTGGAGGCATTTAATGTTCGAGCAAAAACAGCTGATTTTCGACAAAAGAGATAACAACCCCCCATTACGTCATGCTTCAGAAATGTGGAAAATGGTCCGTTTTCAAATGTTTTATTTTTGAACGTCAGTTCACATTTGTAGGTGGATCATCAGTGTTAGAGCTAAAATTAGCATGTTTAAAGTGATTTTCATGCTTCCAGGGGCTCTGGAAGTGAATTAAATACTATTTGGCGGCATTTAATGTTTGAGCAAAAACGGCTGATTTTCGACAAAAGAGATAACACCCCCCCATTACGTCATGCTTCACAAATGTGGAAAATGGTCCGTTTTCAAATGTTTTATTTTTGAACGTCAGTTCACATTTGTAGGTGGATCATCAGTGTTAGAGCTAAAATTAGCATGTTTAAAGTGATTTTCATGCTTCCAGGGGCTCGGGAAGTTAATTAAATACCATTTGGAGGCATTTAATGTTCGAGCAAAAACGGCTGGTTTTCGACAAAAGAGATAACACCCCCCCATTACGTCATGCTTAAGAAATGTGGAAAATGGTCCGTTTTCAAATGTTTTATTTTTGAACGTCAGTTCACATTTGTAGGTGGATCATCAGTGTTAGAGCTAAAATTAGCATGTTTAAAGTGATTTTCATGCTTCCAGGGGCCCTAAACACAAGATTTATGGAATGGTTAAAAGTGCATGAAAATGGCCAATTACTCACTCTGAGTTCTCAAAAAGGGTTTCTTCACCCCGGGAAGTTAATTAAATACCATTTGGAGGCATTTAATGTTCGAGCAAATACGGCTGATTTTCGACAAAAGAGATAACACCCCCCCATTACGTCATGCTTCAGAAATGTGGAAAATGGTCCGTTTTCAAATGTTTTATTTTTGAACGTCAGTTCACATTTGTAGGTGGATCATCAGTGTGAGAGCTAAAATTAGCATGTTTAAAGTGATTTTCATGCTTCCAAGTGCTCGGGAAGTTAATTAAATTCCATTTGGAGGCATTTAATGTTCGAGCAAAAACGGCTGATTTTCGACAAAAGAGATAACACCCCCCCATTACGTCATGCTTCAGAAATGTGGAAAATGGTCCGTTTTCAAATGTTTTATTTTTGAACGTCAGTTCACATTTGTAGGTGGATCATCAGTGTTAGAGCTAAAATTAGCATGTTTAAAGTGATTTTCATGCTTCCAGGGGCCCTAAACACAAGATTTATGGAATGGTTAAAAGTGCATGAAAATGGCCAATTTACTCACTCTGAGCTCTCAAAAAGGGTTTCTTCACCCCAGGAAGTTAATTAAATACCATTTGGAGGCATGTAATGTTCGAGCAAAAACGGCTGATTTTCGACAAAAGAGATAACACCCCCCCATTACGTCATGCTTCAGAAATGTGGAAAATGGTCCGTTTTCAAATGTTTTATTTTTGAACGTCAGTTCACATTTGTAGGTGGATCATCAGTGTTAGAGCTAAAATTAGCATGTTTAAAGTGATTTTCATGCTTCCAGGGGCTCGGGAAGTTAATTAAATACCATTTGGAGGCATTTAATGTTCGAGCAAATACGGCTGGTTTTCGACAAAAGAGATAACACCCCCCCATTACGTCATGCTTAAGAAATGTGGAAAATGGTCCGTTTTCAAATGTTTTATTTTTGAACGTCAGTTCACATTTGTAGGTGGATCATCAGTGTTAGAGCTAAAATTAGCATGTTTAAAGTGATTTTCATGCTTCCAGGGGCCCTAAACACAAGATTTATGGAATGGTTAAAAGTGCATGAAAATGGCCAATTACTCACTCTGAGTTCTCAAAAAGGGTTTCTTCACCCCGGGAAGTTAATTAAATACCATTTGGAGGCATTTAATGTTCGAGCAAAAACAGCTGATTTTCGACAAAAGAGATAACAACCCCCCATTACGTCATGCTTCAGAAATGTGGAAAATGGTCCGTTTTCAAATGTTTTATTTTTGAACGTCAGTTCACATTTGTAGGTGGATCATCAGTGTTAGAGCTAAAATTAGCATGTTTAAAGTGATTTTCATGCTTCCAGGGGCTCTGGAAGTGAATTAAATACTATTTGGCGGCATTTAATGTTTGAGCAAAAACGGCTGATTTTCGACAAAAGAGATAACACCCCCCCATTACGTCATGCTTCACAAATGTGGAAAATGGTCCGTTTTCAAATGTTTTATTTTTGAACGTCAGTTCACATTTGTAGGTGGATCATCAGTGTTAGAGCTAAAATTAGCATGTTTAAAGTGATTTTCATGCTTCCAGGGGCCCTAAACACAAGATTTATGGAATGGTTAAAAGTGCATGAAAATGGCCAATTTACTCACTCTGAGTTCTCAAACAGGGTTTCTTCACCCCCGGAAGTTAATTAAATACCATTTGGAGGCATTTAATGTTCGAGCAAAAACGGCTGATTTTCGACAAAAGAGATAACACCCCCCCATTACGTCATGCTTCAGAAATGTGGAAAATGGTCCGTTTTCAAATGTTTTATTTTTGAACGTCAGTTCACATTTGTAGGTGGATCATCAGTGTTAGAGCTAAAATTAGCATGTTTAAAGTGATTTTCATGCTTCCAGGGGCTCGGGAAGTGAATTAAATACTATTTGGAGGCATTTAATGTTCAAGCAAAAACGGCTGATTTTCGACAAAAGAGATAACACCCCCCCCATTACGTCATGCTTCAGAAATGTGGAAAATGGTCCGTTTTCAAATGTTTGATTTTTGAACGTCAGTTCACATTTGTAGGTGGATCATCAGTGTTAGAGCTAACATTGGCATGTTTAAAGTGATTTTCATGCTTCCAGGGGCCCTAAACACAAGATTTATGGAATGGTTAAAAGTGCATGAAAATGGCCAATTTACTCACTCTGAGTTCTCAAAAAGGGTTTCGTCACCCCGGGAAGTTAATTAAATACCATTTGGAGGCATTTAATGTTCGAGCAAAAACGGCTGATTTTCGACAAAAGAGATAACACCCCCCCATTACGTCATGCTTCAGAAATGTGGAAAATGGTCCATTTTCAAATGTTTTATTTTTGAACGTCAGTTCACATTTGTAGGTGGATCATCAGTGTTAGAGCTAAAATTAGCATGTTTAAAGTGATTTTCATGCTTCCAGGGGCCCTAAACACAAGATTTATGGAATGGTTAAAAGTGCATGAAAATGGCCAATTTACTCACTCTGAGTTCTCAAAAAGGGTTTCTTCACCCAGGGAAGTTAATTAAATACCATTTGGAGGCATTTAATGTTCGAGCAAAAACGGCTGATTTTCGACAAAAGAGATAACACCCCCCATTACGTCATGCTTCAGAAATGTGGAAAATGGTCCGTTTTCAAATGTTTTATTTTTGAACGTCAGTTCACATTTGTAGGTGGATCATCAGTGTTAGAGCTAAAATTAGTATGTTTAAAGTGATTTTCATGCTTCCAGGGGCTCGGGAAGTTAAATAAATACCATTTGGAGGCATTTAATGTTCGAGCAAAAACGGCTGATTTTCGACAAAAGAGATAACACCCCCCATTACGTCATGCTTCAGAAATGTGGAAAATGGTCCGTTTTCAAATGTTTTATTTTTGAACGTCAGTTCACATTTGTAGGTGGATCATCAGTGTTAGAGCTAAAATTAGCATGTTTAAAGTGATTTTCATGCTTCCAGGGGCTCGGGAAGTTAAATAAATACCATTTGGAGGCATTTAATGTTCGAGCAAAAACGGCTGATTTTCGACAAAAGAGATAACACCCCCCCATTACGTCATGCTTCAGAAATGTGGAAAATGGTCCATTTTCAAATGTTTTATTTTTGAACGTCAGTTCACATTTGTAGGTGGATCATCAGTGTTAGAGCTCAAATTAGCATGTTTAAAGTGATTTTCATGCTTCCAGGGGCTCGGGAAGTGAATTAAATACTATTTGGAGGCATTTAATGTTCAAGCAAAAACGGCTGATTTTCGACAAAAGAGATAACACCCCCCCATTACGTCATGCTTCAGAAATGTGGAAAATGGTCCGTTTTCAAATGTTTTATTTTTGAACGTCAGTTCACATTTGTAGGTGGATCATCAGTGTTAGAGCTAAAATTAGCATGTTTAAAGTGATTTTCATGCTTCCAGGAGCTCGGGAAGTTAATTAAATACCATTTGGAGGCATTTAATGTTCGAGCAAAAATGGCTGATTTTCGACAAAAGAGATAACACCCCCCCATTACGTCATGCTTCAGAAATGTGGAAAATGGTCCGTTTTCAAATGTTTTATTTTTGAACGTCAGTTCACATTTGTAGGTGGATCATCAGTGTTAGAGCTAACATTGGCATGTTTAAAGTGATTTTCATGCTTCCAGGGGCCCTAAACACAAGATTTATGGAATGGTTAAAAGTGCATGAAAATGGCCAATTTACTCACTCTGAGTTCTCAATAAGGGTTTCTTCACCCCGGGAAGTTAATTAAATACCATTTGGAGGCATTTAATGTTCGAGCAAAAACGGCTTATTTTTCGACGAAAGAGATAACACCCCCCCATTACGTCATGCTTCAGAAATGTGGAAAATGGTCCATTTTCAAATGTTTTATTTTTGAACATCAGTTCACATTTGTAGGTGGATCATCAGTGTGAGAGCTAAAATTAGCATGTTTAAAGTGAATTTCATGCTTCCAAGGGCTCGGGAAGTTAATTAAATACCATTTGGAGGCATTTAATGTTCGAGCAAAAACGGCTGATTTTCGACAAAAGAGATAACACCCCCCCATTACGTCATGCTTCAGAAATGTGGAAAATGGTCCGTTTTCAAATGTTTTATTTTTGAACATCAGTTCACATTTGTAGGTGGATCATCAGTGTGAGAGCTAAAATTAGCATGTTTAAAGTGATTTTCATGCTTCCAGGGGCTCGGGAAGTGAATTAAATACTATTTGGAGGCATTTAATGTTCAAGCAAAAACGGCTGATTTTCGACAAAAGAGATAACACCCCCCCCATTACGTCATGCTTCAGAAATGTGGAAAATGGTCCGTTTTCAAATGTTTGATTTTTGAACGTCAGTTCACATTTGTAGGTGGATCATCAGTGTTAGAGCTAACATTGGCATGTTTAAAGTGATTTTCATGCTTCCAGTGGCCCTAAACACAAGATTTATGGAATGGTTAAAAGTGTATGAAAATGGCCAATTTACTCACTCTGAGTTCTCAAAAAGGGTTTCGTCACCCCGGGAAGTTAATTAAATACCATTTGGAGGCATTTAATGTTCGAGCAAAAACGGCTGATTTTCGACAAAAGAGATAACACCCCCCCATTACGTCATGCTTCAGAAATGTGGAAAATGGTCCGTTTTCAAATGTTTTATTTTTGAACGTCAGTTCACATTTGTAGGTGGATCATCAGTGTTAGAGCTAAAATTAGCATGTTTAAAGTGATTTTCATGCTTCCAGGGGCCCTAAACACAAGATTTATGGAATTGTTAAAAGTGCATAAAAATGGCCAATTTACTCACTCTGAGTTCTCAAAAAGGGTTTCTTCACCCAGGGAAGTTAATTAAATACCATTTGGAGGCATTTAATGTTCGAGCAAAAACGGCTGATTTTCGACAAAAGAGATAACACCCCCCCAGTATGTCATGCTTCAGAAATGTGGAAAATGGTCCGTTTTCAAATGTTTTATTTTTGAACGTCAGTTCACATTTGTAGGTGGATCATCAGTGTTAGAGCTAAAATTAGCATGTTTAAAGTGATTTTCATGCTTCCAGGGGCTCGGGAAGTGAATTAAATACTATTTGGAGGCATTTAATGTTCAAGCAAAAACGGCTGATTTTCGACAAAAGAGATAACACCCCCCCCATTACGTCATGCTTCAGAAATGTGGAAAATGGTCCGTTTTCAAATGTTTTATTTTTGAACGTCAGTTCACATTTGTAGGTGGATCATCAGTGTTAGAGCTAAAATTAGCATGTTTAAAGTGATTTTCATGCTTCCAGGGGCCCTAAACACAAGATTTATGGAATTGTTAAAAGTGCATAAAAATGGCCAATTTACTCACTCTGAGTTCTCAAAAAGGGTTTCTTCACCCAGGGAAGTTAATTAAATACCATTTGGAGGCATTTAATGTTCGAGCAAAAACGGCTGATTTTCGACAAAAGAGATAACACCCCCCCAGTACGTCATGCTTCAGAAATGTGGAAAATGGTCCATTTTCAAATGTTTTATTTTTGAACGTCAGTTCACATTTGTAGGTGGATCATCAGTGTTAGAGCTAAAATTAGTATGTTTAAAGTGTTTTTCATGCTTCCAGGGGCTCGGGAAGTTAAATAAATACCATTTGGAGGCATTTAATGTTCGAGCAAAAACGGCTGATTTTCGACAAAAGAGATAACACCCCCCATTACGTCATGCTTCAGAAATGTGGAAAATGGTCCGTTTTCAAATGTTTTATTTTTGAACGTCAGTTCACATTTGTAGGTGGATCATCAGTGTTAGAGCTAAAATTAGCATGTTTAAAGTGATTTTCATGCTTCCAGGGGCTCGGGAAGTTAAATAAATACCATTTGGAGGCATTTAATGTTCAAGCAAAAACGGCTGATTTTCGACAAAAGAGATAACACCCCCCCCCATTACGTCATGCTTCAGAAATGTGGAAAATGGTCCGTTTTCAAATGTTTGATTTTTGAACGTCAGTTCACATTTGTAGGTGGATCATCAGTGTTAGAGCTAACATTGGCATGTTTAAAGTGATTTTCATGCTTCCAGGGGCTCGGGAAGTTAATTAAATACCATTTGGAGGCATTTAATGTTCGAGCAAAAATGGCTGATTTTCGACAAAAGAGATAACACCCCCCCATTACGTCATGCTTCAGAAATGTGGAAAATGGTCCGTTTTCAAATGTTTTATTTTTGAACGTCAGTTCACATTTGTAGGTGGATCATCAGTGTTAGAGCTAACATTGGCATGTTTAAAGTGATTTTCATGCTTCCAGGGGCCCTAAACACAAGATTTATGGAATGGTTAAAAGTGCATGAAAATGGCCAATTTACTCACTCTGAGTTCTCAATAAGGGTTTCTTCACCCCGGGAAGTTAATTAAATACCATTTGGAGGCATTTAATGTTCGAGCAAAAACGGCTTATTTTTCGACAAAAGAGATAACACCCCCCCATTACGTCATGCTTCAGAAATGTGGAAAATGGTCCGTTTTCAAATGTTTTATTTTTGAACATCAGTTCACATTTGTAGGTGGATCATCAGTGTGAGAGCTAAAATTAGCATGTTTAAAGTGATTTTCATGCTTCCAAGGGCTCGGGAAGTTAATTAAATACCATTTGGAGGCATTTAATGTTCGAGCAAAAACGGCTGATTTTCGACAAAAGAGATAACACCCCCCCATTACGTCATGCTTCAGAAATGTGGAAAATGGTCCATTTTCAAATGTTTTATTTTTGAACGTCAGTTCACATTTGTAG